>NC_142953.1:5413319-5415819 GCF_046866305.1 Octopus bimaculoides
TTCTACTTTTTAATGTCTCTTACGAGTCCGAATGCCCGTTAAGAAGCACGAGTTCTTGAATTCTTCCGAGAGGGAGAGAGAGTTTCGTCTCCTGACACTCATTACAATTTCTGAATAACGTATTTTTCTCTATTTCCTCTTCATTTATCAAAGGTTCTTAACGTTGTAATAATTTCTGTCTTTTTTTTATTCCTTAACTTTCTTTCTTCACTATATTTCTTTTGAGTTTTATTATTATTATTATTATTATTATTATTATTATTATTATTATTATTATTATTATTATTATTATTATTATTATTATTATTATTATTATTAATATTGTTATTATTATTATTATTATTATTATTATTATTATTATTATTATTATTATTATTATGATTATTACTATCATTATTTATTATTATTATTATTATTATTATTATTATTATTATTATTATTAATATTGTTATTATTATTATTATTATTATTATTATTATTATTATTATTATTATTATTATTATTATTATTATTATCATTATTATTATTATGATTATTACTATTATTATTTATTATTATTATTATTAATATTATGATTATTATTATTATTTATCTGTAACCTTTTTATTTTAAACAGCTGTTTGTTGCTGTATATTGTTGTGGTTATAATTTTTCTAGAAGTGGCTGTTGTTACCGCTGTCGTTGTTGTTACTTCTGTTCTTATTGTTGATGTTGTTCTTGGTGTTGTTGTTGGTGGTGATGGCGGTGGTGGTAATTGTGGTGGCGGCAGCGATTGTTCTTCTTGTTCTTTGCTGTTTTCCCATTCTTGTTTCTCTGCGTTCGTTTTCATATGTATTTTAAATATTTTACAATTTATATGCGTTTGAATTTTTCTCATACATACACAGCCGTACAGGTATATATATATATATATATATATATATATATATATATATATATATATATATATATATGCACACATAGTGGTATATGTAGACATACATACATTTATATGTATTTGTGTGTGTGTGTGTGTGTGTGTGTGTATGTGTGTGTAGACAATTTTATGTCATATACGATTTTGTAGCAACAGTTATTGTGTCTACTTGATTTTATTTATTTGAGCATTTTTGTATTTTTTTAATTCTCTTTCACTCCCTTAACCTTATATACTGTACGTTTAAGCATACAAGCATATATATATATATATATATATATATATATATATATATATATATATATATATATATATTGTACGTATAATATTTATGCATTACACACACACACACACACACACACACACACACACACACACATACACACACACACATATATATATATATATATATATATATATATATATATATATATATATATATATATATATATATATATATATATACGTACGTGTAGATACATGCACGCGGGTGCTTCGACTTAAAAAGTGCGAAATCAACACACTAATGGCGGATCAATATTTTCTAATAATAGTTCCTTCACTCTGCTGTTTAAAAGAATATAAATACAGAATGTGAAAAGTATTTGAGGGCATATTTTGCGATCTAATAAAACAACTCTAATCTAGTAAAAAAAATTAAATGCGTTTGAATAAAATTAGGTGCACATTTTCTCGACATGCTTTCCTATAAGGTTGCTCTATGAATCTGTTTTTCAGTGTTGATCATTGCTTCAATGTGGGACTAGAATCGTTGTTATCCCAGCACTGAACGTTCTTTATTTATTTCTGACATCACCTGGACGATGTTGGCATCAAGTGAGACGAGGATGTCGATTTATTTTCCCTTTTAAAAACGCTGCCAATATAGTAGTCCATGAAAACCTAAATCTAACGAGTCGAGGGGCCAAAAGTTTGGTGATACAGGTTTTTAAAACTTTCTGATATGCATTCTTGGGTTATGTAGGTATCGTGAAAAGGAGCCGAGTCTCGTTGGAATACGTATATACTTCCACGTCACGCTTCATCCATCCTGGGCTTAACAACAGCAGCATTAGTTCTAAGATCTTGTGAAAAGATGTAAGTTGCCTTGACATGCGTGTGGTTGCTCACCACACTTAACACCATCACAATTTTCGAAAACTTGATGTCCATCATTCTAGAAACATCCGAAAAATCTGCTGATAATCTGTCGTTTCTCTTGTTATAGTCACGGTTTTGGTCGAAGATTCCTTTTTTGAGGCGGCGGTTCTCATCAGAGAAGGTCTAAAGCATGCTGTGTTCATGAGAGTTTTTAGCCTTGTAAAATAACCTCTTAACATAAACCAAACGGTTTTCCTGCGTCTTTGCTGACACATGATTCGGCTTCTCCTCAGTACATACGATTTGTATGGAATAGCCTCGTGCAACACAATTCTGATAGTTCACTCGTTGGATGAATTGAGGGGCCCTTAGAATGTCCAAACGTTCAGAATGTTTGGGTGTTTTGGGGGCTTTTTTTTTTTTTTTTGCGGGTGCGCTACAGTTGAAACATTCTCCCTAGAGGCTACGTTCTAACATTGTTGG
>NC_142953.1:5423319-5430819 GCF_046866305.1 Octopus bimaculoides
AATACAAAAAAAAATGTGACTTCAAATCAAAACATGACGATATGAGGCTAATTAATTATTCTATCAATACTATAATAAAGAATGCTAATTATTAATTAGTTTGGAGTATGTCATTTTATTAACAGAAGACATTTATTAAAGACTATGCTGTTTAGAAAATTCTCCTAAATTCCAATTTTAATATATTTACATAAAAAAATGGCTTTCATGTATTCTTTACTATTAATAATTCAACGCACGATACAATAAAGAAAACTTACTTATTGCAACATAGTCGCCTTAGTCTGTGAGATAGCGTTTTTAATGTCTTTTTATACGTATGGAAATATAAATGTTGCTCAAATATTTGCAACGCTACTTTCTACAGGCATAACAGTTAAAACATTTCTCTATGTTAAATTAGTCAAATTATGTTGATTCCAGTATGCTTAGATATTTGTTGGGTGTTGTTGAAGAAATAGAAAGCTGAAATAGAAAAGTGAGTCAATTACATTGACTCCAGTGCTCAGCTGTTTTTTTGTTTTTTTTTTTGTTAACCGACCCTGAATGAAGGAAAGACAAAATCAAGTGCGGCGGAATTCGAACAGGGTATGTGAGAAATAATCACTGAATAAATGCCGACATACTGAAGACTCTGCCAAGCTGGTCGCTTTAAAAACAACTGCCATAAGTATATGAACATTAACTACTACAAGCACAGCACCACCACCACCACCAGCAGCAGCAACAACAACAACAGCAACAGCAACAACAACAACAGGAACGTCTACAAACCAAACACAACATTAGATTGGATAATGGAGAGCATCGCAATCTATCAAGATGTGTAAAATTACTAGAAGCTGACAAAATCTGACAAACCTGATATGAAGATTTGTTATCAACTACGCATATCGAAGACATTAAACCGACGATATATATATATATATATATATATATATATATATATATATATATATATATATATATATATATATATATATATATATATATATATATATATATATATATATATGTATATATATATATATGTATGTATGTATGTATGTATACATGTTATTATGTCGTGTGTGTATATTAAAGTGTCTGGCTCGCTCGTCGGCGAACAAATTAACGTCGTCATTTTCTGCAAAGCAAGTCTGCCTGTCGCCTTCCCCGACCTATTACCATTACTACCGTCAAGTTTAACACCGCAGACACCACCACCACTACCACCACCACCACCAACAACAACAACAACAACAATTCTAACACCATCATTACTCTCTTAACTATCATCATTTATCATCATCATCGTCATCATTATCATCATCATCATCAGAAATTATCATCGTCATGGTCATCATTATTATCCTCATCATCATCATCATCATAAACTATCATCGTCATCATCATCATCATCATCGTCTTCGTCATCATCATCATCATCATCATAAGCATCATCACCACCACCGTCATCGTTATAATCGAGCGTACCGTGTCATTTTGAGCATTTTTGGTAATTATTAATATGCTGACAGTAGTAGTCGTAGAAGTAGTAGTAGTAGTAGTGGCAGCAGCAGCAGCAGCAGCAGCAACAGGATAGATAATTAGTATATTTGAAATATATATATATATATATATATATATATATATATATATATATATATATATATATATATATATATATATATATATATTTGTTTTCTATTTATTTTTTAATATATGAAGTATGTTCTTTTTCTTAAATATGAAAAAAATAAGCAATAAATAAACTTCGTGTTGTACCACAAACATACAGACGAATGGATGACTACACAGGCAGAGACATGTGTCTCTAATGTGTTGGAGTTAGTTATGAAAGTATGTTGATATGCAGAGAAGGAAATGGGTAACATACTCCCACATAAACATATACACACACACACAACTATACAGATATATGTGTAGGTTATGTATATATATATATATATATATATATATATATATATATATATATATATATATAATATGCAGATATACTTATGCGCATGCATACAAGCAATATGTATGGAAATATGTATGTGTGCATATATATATATATATATATATATATATATATATATATATATATATATATATATATTATGTAATTATTTATATATATACTATACAGATAGGTAGACAGACAGACAGACAGACAGACAGATAGATAGATAAATACATACATACATATATACATACATACATACATAGGCATGTATCAAAAGATACATAAAGATGTTTATCACCATAGATATATATATATATATATATATATATATATATATATATATATATATATATATATATATATATATATATAGATATATATTACTATATATTAACGTTTATCTATATTTATATATATGAAAAAGAAACATATGTATATTCACAAAATATTTATATACATATATATATGTATGTATGTATGTATGTATGTATGTGTAAATACATGCATATATATTTGTAGATACGTTGTATGCATGTAGAAGATTTATATATATATATATATATATATATATATATATTCACATACATATATATATTGAAATAATTCTCTAATTACATTACAACTGTATCAATATTATATAATTATGTAACTATGGTTGTTATTAAAATGTGTCATAATTTTTTAAGAAAACTACTGTAGGAAATTATATTGTCTTCTCTTATTCTATGAATTACATCTGTCTCTACACAGATATAGTTACGCATCTACTTGTGTATCTGGACTTTTATTTTTCTGCACTTTCTATATATGTGCATCCTCATATATATGTATGTATTATATATACAAATACAAACACACACACACACATATATATATATGCTAGTTATATACATTTAAGGTGGTGTTACAGCATGGCCGCAGTCAAATAACTGAAACATGTAAAAGGGGAAAAGAATATATATCTGCATTATATGAGTGTACATGCACACACACATTCACAGACACACAGACACACGCATTCACACGTGTGTATATTTAAATATATACATATTTATCTGAATAAAAAATATATATACATACACACACACGCACACCTATATATATATGTGTGTGTATGTGTGTGTATTTTTAAAGGAAGTAGAAGAATAAAGAATATATATGTTTATACAGATATGTATATACTTATGGACACAGATAGAAATATATATATATATATGATTGACCGTTGACTGGACACTATTCAATTTTTTTCTCTCCGTGTTTTTCTCCTTGTCTCCGTATTCTTTCTGTTGAAGAGCGTTGCTCGAAACGTTAAAGACTTTCCGTATTCCCGAGCGTCATACTAATACATCCTTTTGTTGTTTACACCACCTGTGCTCGTCTGTTGTTGTTTTTTTCGTACATTCTCCCATATATATATATATATATATATATATATATATATATATATATATATATATATATATATATATATATATATATATATATATATATAATGTATGTATGTGTGTATGTATATATATATATATATATATATACAAATATATGTATTCACACAGACTCACACACACGTATATATATTCATATTTACGAATACATACATACATGTATGCATACACACACACACACACACACACACACACACACACATATATATATATATATATATATATATATATATATATATATATATATATATATATATATATATATATATATATATATATATATATATATATATATATATATATATATATATATATATATTTAGGTTGGTGGGGGAGTATGTATAGGTACCCCTTAAACCACCTCAACCCACCATTTAGCTCTCATTATTTTCAAGCTGACAGGTTTTTGCTGCATATTTGACTCTTACGAAGCAAGTTAAAGTGCATCCTT
This sequence comes from Octopus bimaculoides, assembly GCF_046866305.1. Taxonomy (NCBI): domain Eukaryota; kingdom Metazoa; phylum Mollusca; class Cephalopoda; order Octopoda; family Octopodidae; genus Octopus; species Octopus bimaculoides. The sequence goes on from NC_142953.1 coordinate 5,427,170, forward strand.
CTCTCTCTCTCTCTCTCTCTCTATCTCTCTCTCTCTCTCCCTCTCTCTCTCTCTCTCTCCCTCTCTCTCTCTCCCTCTCTCTCCCTCTCTCTCTCTCCCTCTCTCTCTCTCTCTCTCTCTCTCTCTCTCTCTTTCTTCCCCCTTAGATGAGCACATATTTCTCCATATCTAAATGTCAGCTCAGCTATGGCTGGGAAAATGCGAGACGAAGATAGCAGATTTGTTTTTTAATTTGGAAAGACAGGCTGTATTTGCATCACATACGAGACCTTCGACACCTACCATCATCCACCATATTAACTTTGTAGAGAAAAATATCGGAAGTTGCCTATAGATTTTTCTTTGTAGGCAAAATTGTGAGAGGTCTGTACGTTCATGTTTGAATAAAACTAAGAACATTTTAGTTTTATTTCAATCCAAACTATTTAACCATTTATTTATTCTTACCCTTTGTGGAGGCGTAATGGCCCAGTGGTTAGGGCAGCGAACTTGCAGTCATAAGATCGCAGTTTCGATTCCCAGACCGGGCGTTGTGAGTGTTTATTGAGCGAAAACACCTAAAGCCCCACGAGGCTCCGGCAGGGGATGGTGGCGAACCCTGCTGTACTTTTTTACCCCAACTTTCTCTCACTCTTACTTCCTGTTTCTGTTGTGCCTGTACTTCAAAGGACCAGCCTTGTCACATTCTGTGTCACGCTGAACATCTCTGAGAACTATATTAAGGGTACACGTGTCTTTGGAGTGCTTAGCCACTTACCCGTTAATTTCGCGAGCAGGCTGTTCCGTTGATCGGATCAATTGGAACCCTCGACGTCGTAAGTGACGGAGTGCCAACAAAAAAAAAAACTATATATATATATATATATATATTCCCTGCTAATATATATATATAAGGATGAGATAATGTTACCAACATTATTAGTAGTTTTTTTTTTCTGGATGGTGTCATTGGGGTCTTTCATTGTCTGAATTGTACAAAACGAATTGCTACCTAAACAATTGTAACCAGTAATTAAAGTTGTGCTAAGCTCCATCTTCGTCTTCTTATTTTGGATTACATGCCCTTTTCTCTTTAACTGGTTCCGTTCACTAAATTGTTGTTAAGCTGAAGTGCCGTTCGTTGAAGAGTTTAGTCGATCAGATCGAAGTCAGTAATTATATCTGAAGTCTTGGTATCTGCTTTATCGGTTTTCTTTTCGCCGAACCGCTAATATGCAGACACTTGAACTAATCGACAACGGTCATCAAAATACAAAAGCAAACACACGCATACACAGACACTCACATACACACACGCACACGCACACGCACATACAATCAGATACGCATATAGTTAGAAATAGATAAGTAGACAGATATAACATCACACACACACACACACACACACACACACACACACACACACACACATATATATATATATATATACACACATGCACACATCTATACGTACACTTCCATATATTTATATTTATATATACACACATATATATACACACACATACTCATATATATATACATTATATATATATGTGTGTGTGTGTGTGTGTGTGTGTGTGTATGGAGAGAGTGACAGACTGAGAGAGAGAGAGAGAGCGAGAGGGAGAGATTAATAGATAGACAGATACACAAATATGAAGATATATATTTGTTCATTAATATATTTATAGACACATGAGTACGCACATATATATTTGTATCTGTATGTATATATATATATATATATATATATATATATATATATATATATATATATATATATATATATATATATATATATATATTCACATGCCTATACACACACACACACACATTCAGCGGCTGAAATTAGATGTTTTCGTGTTGTCAGCCATTACAACCTGTTCGCCATACGTTACGTGTTCAGGTGGAATATTCCTCAATCACTCAATCCATCACCTTTCTGCTCCTCCTCCCACCTTGTATTTCCAGTACCTACACTCACACCACCCTTTCACTCACTCTCTCTCTCTCTCTCTCTCTCTCTCTCTCTCTCTCTCTCTCTCACTGCTTATTATTCCTCCTCCCACTCTCTCATTGTTTACTACTGCTTACACTTCCCCACCTCCCACTCTCATTCTTGCACATGCTATTATTTATTTACGTTTTTATTTGTTTATTTGTTTGTTTATGCATTCTTTAATTTTGTTTTCGCGATTTGTCATTTCCAGTATGAAGTAATGGGTGTTTTCTTTCTTTATTTCTTTTTTTTCTTTTTTCATTATTATTATATAACTTTTTTATTATTTTATTTTATTATTTTTATTAGCAAATTAATTCTGCTGACTTTTTATGGTATCTTTAATGATATATAGTCACACTCACTTCTCATCCACCGACACACACGCACACACACACACACACACACACACACACACGTACTCACGCATGCACACATTCACACACAGACAAACAAATATAAACGAGTAAACGTTGATATTTTTTTTTACTTATGTTATCATCATCATCATCATCATCATCATCATCATCATCATCATCATCAACAGTAATAGCAGTAGTGTGACAATCAACGTCATCATGAGTAGCAGCAGCCACAGTAGTAGCAATAGTATCAGCCACGAAAATACCATCATCATCGCCATCATCATCATCATCATCATCATCTTCATCTTCACCATCACCATCATCATCATCAATATTATCATCGTCGCCATCGTCATCACCACCATCACCACCATCATCATAATCATCGTCGTCGTCATCACCATCGTCGTCGTCGTCATATTCATCGCAGTCGTCCTCATTGTCTTCATCATCATTTTCATCGTTATCTTCATCACCATCATAATTGTTATCGCCATCATTGTCATCACCATCATCGTCGTCGTCATTATCATCACCATCATCACCATGATAATCGTTATCATCATCAGCATCATCATCATCAATTACGACATTATTATTATTATTATTATTATTATTATTATTATTATTATTATTATTATTATTATTCCCATCATCACCACGCCTTTATCTCCATATCCTTCGTCGCCAACACCAGCGCCACCATGTCTTTCATTACTGTAATCATAACCATCATCGCCTTAATTATCTCCCATCACCACCACTACCTCCACCACCACCACCACCACTATCATCATCATCATCATCATCATCATCATCATTATCATCATCATCGTCATTGTTATTATCTAAAGTCACATGATGTTTATTCACCATAGATACTATTCAAATGCTTCAATATAATATCATGGTGTTCGTTCAATAATATTAGCAATATTTTATAAATGTTATTTCATTATTCTGCCGGCGAGGTGAAAGAATCGTTAGCGTGCCGGCTGAAATGCTTACCGACATTGTTGATTATTGCTGAGAAATATGGATGTAATATCAATGATTGTTGCTGAGAAATACGTATGTAATATTGTTGATTATTGCCGAGAAATATGGATGTAATATCAATGATTGTTGCTGAGAAATACTATGTAATATTGTTGATTATTGCCGAGAAATATGGATGTAATATCAATGATTGTTGCTGAGAAATACGTATGTAATATTGTTGATTATTGCCGAGAAATATGGATGCAATATCAATGATTGTTGCTGAGAAATACGTATGTAATATTGTTGATTATTGCCGAGAAATA
>NC_142953.1:5435819-5453319 GCF_046866305.1 Octopus bimaculoides
ACAGACAGACAGCTAGACAGACAGACAGATAGATAAATCGACAAACAGATAGATAGATAGCTAGATAGATAGATAGATAGATAGATAGATAGATAGATAGATAGATAGATAGATAGATAGATAGATAGATAGATAGATAGATAGAGAGTGACAGAGAGAGAGAGATCAGAGAAGTAGAGTCTGAGAATTGTTCTGTAGTGTTCTATGACTGAAATATAATCACGAAAGTCAGCCAACATGATGATTTCCTAGATTTTCTACATTTAAAGAATTACGGAAATGTTCCGTTCATTTCGTTTCACTTTTATAACGTATACAAGTCTATAACCAAGTCTATGACTTTCATTCGTTCTGTCTTATTGTATTGCTTCTCCTCTCCCTACCCCTCAAACTTTCTCCACCACCAATCACTCTCTATCTATCTATCTTTCTATCTTCCCCCCTCTCTCTCTCTGTCTCTTTGTCTGTCTCCCTCTCTAATGATCATATATTATTCATGTATTACAGATATGGTTTCGTATTCCTGCGTCTCTCACGTCACCATCTTATCAATATTGCACGGTTCTTCAAAAGCAATAACTATTAGTACAACATTGAAACGACCACCACCACCAACAACAACAACAACAACAATGACAACATCAACAATAACATCGATAAAATACTAAAACAAAAAGAACAAAGAGCGCATCACGTTATATCCTTGTACTTTACATGTGTCTTCATCATGTCGCTGTAGTTGGGATTTGACGCTTAACATATCTCTTAATTGTGGTGGTGCCTGGCTTAGTGGTTAGGGTGTTGGACTCACGATTGTAAGATTGTGGTTTCGATTCCTGGACCGGGCGATGCGTTGTGCTCTTGAGCAAAACACTTCACTTCACGTTGCTCCATTCACACAAAACCATTGGTTGTCTTGTCAACCCTCAAATAAAGTATATCTATCCAGCAATGCGGTGTTGAGCACTCGTTCTCAGTGGTTGATATGAGCGTGTGTATATATATGTTTTAGATAGAAACAGAAAGAAACCTATCGTGCATATATGTGTGTGTGTTTGTACCCACACCATCGCTTGACAACCGATGTTGGTGTATTCACGTCCCCTTAACCTAGCGGTTCGGCAAAAGGTGTCAATAGAATAAGTACTAGGCTTACTAAGAATAAGTCCTGGGGATCAATTTGTTCGACTAAAGGCGGTGCTCCAGCATGGCCGCAATCAAAATGACTGAAACAAGTAAGAGAATATATATACATATATATATATATATATATATATATATATATATATATATATATATATATATATATATATTATTCTTATACAGTAATGCTGTTGACAGTGACTTGGGAAGTTTCGGCAACTTGACGATGACTCAGCTGAACGAAACTTCGAAGTCACAGTCAACAACATTCTTGTATAAGAATAATGAATTTGCACTCTACAAAAGAATAGAGTAACCCACCAGATTAATGTAAGATTGTTTTTTCTATTTATTTATTTATTTTTTTTTTGTATAACTGAACATAAAAGCAAACATTAATGTGTGTGTGTGTGTGTGTGTGTGTGTGTAATGCACTAACTGCCCTGTAATTTACTAATTTACTTTTTGTGGAGTACGAAAATAAAACAGGATGTTGTGGTTTTCGTACATTTTTCCCAACACCATTAATGACATATCCCGAGTAAAATGGCCGAAATGGAAAATTCAATTCTGAAGTTGTTTTTTGTTTTTGTTTTTTTTTTGCATGACTTTCAATCTACATGTTGCTCCAAGGCGCTTATTTAATGACCTAACCAGATTAATGACTAATTAAGCACATAGAAACGCTGTTTTTACAGAGGATGGTTAAGGATTGTCAAGGTTGGATGGGTGGAAAGGAAAACTATGACGTTTATTAGTTTCCAATAGGATGAATGATATAAGTGAGCTGAAATCAAAGACTTTGGGCTCGCGAATAGTTCTTCGCCTTCTATAACCTTTTGCTCTCCAGCGCTTGTCAGAATGAAATTAGCAAACACGAGCAACAATAACGAAGACGACGACGTTAGAAACACAAACAGTTTTCACAACAACAACATCGTTTTTAGTTTTGACCGTAATATGATAACACTAGTCATGTTAATAATGGCTGCAACAACAGTATATAACAAAACAACTGTAACCTACAACAAACGACAAGGGTAATAACAAGAAGAAGAAATACAAACAACAGGCTTAACAAAGATAATGGTAGCTACAACAACAATGATAATAACGAGGGCCAATAACAATGGCAACAAAAATAACTGTAAGGGGAAAAGGGAAACAGAAATAAGCGCCATAACAAAAATAACAATGACTATAACAGTACGATATGACAACAATAACAATAAGAATTTTACAAACGAAACATCATAGTTCTAAAAGCCAGTAAAACGATGGGGATAACGATAATTATGAAGAGTGTTACAAGATGAAAAAGTATAACCAAAAAAAGGCCCAAACAACGTTGATAAAAAATAAATGATAATAAGAAGAACATGAAGAATTTTAAGTTGATTTCAGCAAAAATTAACAAAACGTAAAATAATGACAATTACAAAAATATCAAGATGAGGCAAACGTGAAGAGCAAAACATCGGTTGTGTGTGATACATAGAGCGTCACTAAATGAACTAATCGAGGTTTGAACCTGTGACCTAGCATATCAATCTTTTACTGCCTGATTTTTCTAAATTAAATAAAACTTGTAAATAATTTTGCATTTTAAATCTGTGCGTGTGTGTATGTGTGTGTGTGTGTGTGTGTGTATATGTGCGTGTATTCGCGCATCAGTGTGTCTGTATGTGTGTGTGAGTGTAGCTGCTTGCATTTGTATGTATGTGTATATGCATATGTGCGTGAATGTGTGTATGAGTGTGTATGTTTTGTGTGTATGTGTGTGTGTGTGTGTGCATACGTGGCTATATGTGTGTGTTCATATGTATTTATATGTATCTATTTGTGTATTTTATTTGTAGTTATATATGTGTGTGTATGTGTCTTTGTGTGCACGTGTATGGTTGTATACACGTGTATGTATGTGTATACACGCATATGAGAGGGTGCGTATTTATATGTGTATATGTGCAAATATCGCGTATGTGTATATGTGTGTATATATATATATATATATATATATATATATATATATATATATACACACACATATACACACACGCGATATTTATATATATATGTATATATATATATATATATATATATATATATACGTGGCACTCCGTCGGTTACGACGACGAGGATTCCAGTCAGTTGGCCCCATCAACGGAACAGCTTTTGGGTGTTTTCGTTCAATAAACACTCACTACGCCTGATCTGGGAATCGAAACCGCGATCCTACGATCGCGAGTCCGCTGCCCTAACCACTGGGCCATTGCGCCTCCACATATTTATATGTATATATATGTTGTGTGCATACGTAGGTGTATGAACACATGAGTGCGTATACGTATTCGTGTGTGTGTGTGTGTGTGTGTGTGTGTGTGTGTACGAGTGTATGTGTGTACATGGGAGTATATTTATGTAAGTGCGTGTATTTATATGCATATGTATGAATACGGGTGAGTCAGGATGTATATGTGAAATTATGAGTTGAAATTGTGTGTATGCGTGTGTGTGTACGTATGTATGTATGTATGTATGTATGCATGTATGTATGTATGTATGTATGTGTGTATGTATGTGTGTGTGTGTGCATGTGTATGTGACTATATGTGTGTGTGTATGTATCTGCAAATCTGGGTGTATTCATTTGTATATGTATAGGCTCGTGTATTTGTGTGTGTGTGTGTGTGTGTGTGTCTGCTTCCAGTCTTAATTACATACTGCTTATTAGATTTTTTCCCTAAATATCCATCATTCCCTCTCTCTCTCTCTCTCTCTCTCTCTCTCTCTCCCTCTCTCTCTTTCTCTCACTGTCAGTCACGTTGTAATTCCCATCACACACACACACACACACACATAAACTCACATCCTCTTCGTTTACATTTTCTCTTCTTCTTTCTCCTTTTCTCATGTTCTCAATAATTTTCTCTCTCTCTCTCATTCTCTCTCTCTCTCTCTTCTCTCTCTCTCTCTCATTCTCTCTCTCTCTCTCTCATTCTCTCTTCTCTATGTGTCTCTCCTCCTTAATCATTTCTAAAACATTCTTTTCCATTCTCACTCACTCCTCTCTCTCTCTCTCTCTCTCCATCTCTCATTCTTTCTCTCCCTCTCTCCTTATTTTCCCACCCCTCTTCCTCCTTCTCTCAATCTCTCAATTTCTGTGTCTTTCTCCCTCACACTTTATCTCTCTCTCTCTCTCTCTCTCTCTCTCTCTCTCTCTCTCTCTCTCTCTCTCTCTCTCTCTCTCTCTCTCTCTCTCTTACACTCCAATATTTTGATTTAGAACTTTTCTTTTTATCCCACATTTACTCACTGATAGACACACACAACATACACAAACATACACATAGAAACACACTCACGTACATCTATACATATAAATACATGTATTTGTGTTTGTGTGTGCGGTACAAACTTGCAATTCAACTCAAGCATGTTTGTGGCATATTTGACCTGTAGAAAAGCCCATTTTCACTGCAGCTTGCCATGGAAAAAATTCTCGCTTTCGGTAATAGGCGTCAAAACACCACCAGTCGTCTCACTATAATTAAAGAACGAAGTTTATTACAGAAGATAGAGATAATAATGTGTATTTCCCCCCGTAATTGCTGTGTATTTTCGTCATCCTCTTCAGTGGTTCTACCACTGAACTATGAAATGAAAAAAAAATGTTGTGCGAAGAATAAATATAAATGAACAATTTACCAGTGCACAAGATATACATATATATGTATACATACATACATACATACATACATACATATATGCATATATATGTATAAATATATGTGTGCGTCTGTATATATGTATATACTCACACATACGTACAACGAAGTTTTATTATTATAGGAAATAAAATAAACGTTGTTGCAAATTTTCTTCCATCAGGGGTTGAACACGTGAGCCTCTTTATTATTAATACGTGATAAAAAAAAATCTGTGATAAGAAAACATGCAAGCAAACGGAACGTGTGTGTATGTGTGTGTGTGTGTGTGTGTGTGTGTGTGTGTGTGTGTGTGTGTGTGTGTGTGTGTGTGTGTGTGGCAGAATCGTTAGCACACTGGACGAAACGCTGAGCGGTAGCATGCGAAATGCGTAGCCCGTAGCTACGTTCTGAGTTCAAATTCCGCCGATGTCGACTTTGCATTTCATCCCTTTCGAGGTCGATAAATTAAATACCAGTGAAACACTGTGGTCGATGTTAATCGCTTAGTCCCCTCCCCCCAAATATCAGGCTTTGTTCCTTTAATAGAAGGGATTATTAATAGCCTTATATAAACACGCAGCTACAGATGTACGGAGATGAAAATTTCACGAGCAGGTTGTTCCGTTGGTCGGATCAGCTGGAACCCACATCGTCGTAATCGACCGAATGCTAGACGGAAAGGGAGAGAAAGCAGTAGAACAATAAAAAAAAATACTATCACGCAGTTAATTAAAATTAATAGTTTAGTTGAAAACAAAACAAAAAACGAAAATCACACATAGATAAAAAATTTTTTAAATATATCTTAAAATTTTAATTTTTAAAGATTTTCTAAACTATAAAGACATTAATTATTGCTTCCTTTTAGTAAATGTTACATTATTCTAATTAATTAATAAGCAGTTTTCTCCGTTCTTGTAGAGTTTACAAAATGGCAGCTCACGTGAAAGTCATGCTGATTTTATGCTTTCTTTATTTGTCTCTTTTTTTCCGAGTTGGTCTTCTAAAATTATTCGGTTTGTTTTTCTAAGGTTACAATGCATCTCCAGAAATCCCTGTGTCTGTCCAATGAATTTTCATAAGTTTATCTTAAAGTTCCATGCTTGTTGTCAGACTTTTACACCCTCCCCTCAGAATTGCTGGCTTTGTACCAAATAAGAATTTATTCATCTGCCTGAAAATGAAAAATATAGAGAAAAAAAATATAGTGTAGTCACGGCTGGAGCCTTTTTGATCATATATCTGCTGAAACAGAACTGTCTTAACCTTTTCCCTGTCCAAAGCATTTTCAAAAGTCCCCCCCAATACATTCGAGTGTTTTCAGACTCTTTAGTAAACCTTTACTTCGTATGTTCTGAGTAATATAAAGCTCTCTTTTCATAAGACTTAAACAAACTCTGGAGAATGAAAAAAATTGGGACTGTGTATCATATATAATGCATGGACACCAAGCAAATATACCCGGTGTGTTAACCGTTCGCCCGACCTGTGATGCACAGGTCCGATAAACGGTTAAAATATAAATTTGCTAACGCAGAGTATCAGAAATATTGGCTTCAAATTCTGGCACAAGGCCGGGAAGAGATAAGTCGATTACATTGACCCCAGTACTCGATTGATACTTAGTTTATCGACCCTGAAAGGATAAATGGCAAAGTCGACCTCAACGGAATTTGAACTCAAAACGTAAAGTCGGCTGAAATGCCGCTAATCATTTTGCCTGGCGTGCTAACGATTCTGCCAGCTCGCCGCCTTTAATAATAATAATAATCCATTGCCCGGACTCGTGCCTAGGAGGGTAACTTTCTAGGTGCAATCCCATGGTCAGCCATGACCGAAGGGGGTCTCAGCAATCCTTTCTACTATAGGCACAAGGCCTGGATTTTTGGGAAGGGGACGGTCGATTACATCGAACCCAGTGTTTCACTGGTACTTAATTTATCGACCTCGAAAGGATGAAAGGAAAAGTCGACTTTGGTGGAATTTGAACTCAGAACGTCGCGACTGGCGAAATACCGCTCAGCACTTCGTCCAGCGCGCTAACGATTCTGCTAGCATGCCGCCTTAACAATAAGGATTATAATTTCAAATTTTGGCACAAGGCCTGCAATTTTAGAAAAAATTGGTAAGTCGATTACATCAACCTCATCACTCGGTTGATATTTAGTTTATCGATCCCGAAAGGATGAATGGCAAAGTTGACCTCAGCGGAATTTGAACTTGGAACTTAAAGACGGACGAAATACCACTAAACATTCCGTCCAGCGTGCTAACAATTCTGCCTACACACCGCCTAAATGAGTATCAGAAATAATTTTTAAAAATAACCCCACGGTGTATCTACTCAAAAAAAGTTCCTTTTTTCCAGACACCCACCCGGCCAATTATCTTCTCTTCTTCATCTTCCTACTCATCTTCATCGTTTTCTGTTTATCTCTTTTGATTCTGGTCTTTTCTTCTTTTTTCTTATCTCTTTCTCCTAATCTTTCTCTTTTTATCTCTTTGGATTCATTCGAGATGTTTTCATAATTCTCTTATCATTTTTTACTTCTCTCTCCCTCTCACACACACACACACACACACACACACATTTTGATCCCCTTTTATAACTAGCTCTCTTTCCTAACTCTCTCTCTCTTTTTGTCTTCCCTTCTCTTTATTTCTTCATTTTTCTATCCTCCTCTCATAATTTCTCTTTCTTTCTGTCTCTCACTCGCGCTTTCTATCTCTCTCCCTTTGTCTCTCTCTCCCTTTGTCTCTCTCTCTCTCTCTTTCAGTCACTTCTTCACTTTATCTCTCCCTCTCGCTCTCTCTATCCTCCTCTCTTAATCTCTCTTACATCCCCCTCTTTCTCTCTCTCCCTTTTTCTCTGTCACTCCTTTTGTCTCTCTTTCTCCCACTATCTTTCTCACTCTCTATTTCTCTCGCTCTCTTTTACCCTCTTTCTATCTTCCTCTTTCTTCATCTCCCCTCTCTCTCTCTCCAATACTCTGTTGTCATTTTCTCATTATCCAACCCACTCTTTCCCTCTCACTTTCACAGTATCTCACCCTCTCCCTACTTCTCTCTCTCCCTCTCTCTTCCACCCACATATGTTAACAACTACACCACATATTTTGTCCACAAAAATATTACATATTAACCAGAAACATTGCAACAATCCTTTTAATTTATTCATAACATTAAAAGCATTAAAACAATTTCCAGGAAGCGAAATTGATGAGGTTCCAAGTCAAATGTTAATATTATTCCATCTTTTTCTTCTCTTCCATAATTTTATGTTCGCTTCTGCTTGTGTTCATACTACAGGGGATCCGATTTCGATTCCCCGTTTAACCCTTTGCCTCACCAAAGCACTTTTATAAGTTTGTCCTAAACGTCCATGCTTGTTTTCAGATTTTTAAGTAAGCCGTTCTTTCATACGTTCTGCGTAATATAAAGTTTTCCTCTCATAAGTCCTAAGTTACTTTGGTGGTTGGAAAAAATTAGAAATATGTATCAAGTATGATGAATGTATTCCACACAAAAGGCTAAGAGGGATTGTAATTGTTTTATCCAATATAGAAATGACTTCAAGTCTCTTTGTTTTTTCTTTAGAATGAGTTAGCGGATTCTTTGTTTCGTTGTCTATATTGCGGGATCACTATTATTGATATATTGGATCAAACAATATTATCCTTGCTAACGAATGGGCGCAGCTGTTTGGATGCTGAGGATTTGGCGCGGCTTATTGTACTTTTTAGCACTAGTGGCAAATACACACACACACACTTTCTTTCTCTCTCTCACCTCTCTCTCTCTCTCGCTCTCTTACGCACAAAATTTTCATATGCATAAAGAGAAATACGCTCACACATATAAGCAGTGAGAGAGAGGGGGGAGAGAGAAATAAAAGTAGGAAAGGAGAGAGAGAGAGAGACAATTCTTCTGGACGATGCCCCAGCATGGCTACAGTCTAAAGGCTGAAACAAGTAAAAGATGGATGATACAAGATGTATGCACCCCACCTAACAAAAGCATACCACAAAACACCTCCACTATATTTCACATAACACTGAATATCACCTGACTAAGCAAGTGTGAGTTACAACTTAACTACCAGGCGGTCGTCTCGTCCGGTCCCTTCGTTGTCCATCGTGTCTTTCCGCTCCTCTTCGGTTATCATAAAACTTATTTCAAGTACGATGTGAAGCAAAAAGGAGGAAGATAGACCGAAAGGTCGACATATAGATAGATAGATAGATAGATAGATAGATAGATAGATAGATAGATAGATAGATAGATAGATAGATAGATAGATAGGGAGACATTGATGCATGTGTGTATTTATGCATGTGTGTATGTGTGTGTGTGTGTGTGTATTTGTATGCCTAGATAGGAAGAGAGACAGATACGTGTATTTACATGTATGTATGCATGTATCTAGATAGATAGACAGACAGAAAGTTTCTTTTGCAAGGTCTATTGCCGAGGGGAACGAGACAGGTTAGTCTCGGTGTCAAGTTGCTAGTTTACTCAAACCGTTTCAGGCTGAGACGTGTTAAAGTATTCGTCTGATTCCAATCCATTCTAAGAACGTCAAAACTTAAACCCAAGTGACTATTATTCCATTCGGTCAACGCTTCATTCTCATTAGGATTAAATTTGACATAGTTCTCTCCCTTGGGAGAGCTCTTTGTCTTGTTCAGTTTGATTTATGTCTTTAACGTCATGTCTTCATTCTTATTTATTTCTTTTATTTCTCGTTTGTTTTTCTTTATCGTTTTTGTTAAATTATTAGCCGACAGACCAAAGGTGTTAACCGGTGTGTTCTGGCAAAACATCTATTGCATTATCATTCTCGCAGCTGCTGATAGTAGCTGTAGATGTTGATTAGCTCCACATCAAGCTTCATCAGGCCGACCTGTGGTTAAATGTGTCGATTTAGAGGTGGTGTTTTGGACTACACTGTTTATTATACATAATGTGTATCACTTCCATTTTGAATGAGGTGGGATGCTATTTGTGAGTGACTTGGAACTGTTACTGGTCAAGTAACCCATTCTTATTCAGAGAATGTTTTTAACCAATTACTTCAAAACATATTTATTTACGCTGACGTTACTCCTTGACTTAAAATGAAGAAAATCATAGATACTTTGAATGAAAAATATTTATTTAATCTATTTATATGAATCTATTTACACGCCCATTACATTGGACAGATGCAGTGTTGTTAGAAGACAATTTTCTTTTCAACTCTAGGCACAAGGTCCGAAATTTTTGGAGAGGGGGCTAGTCGATTAGATCGACCCCAGTACGCATCTTTTCATACATATGCACACACATACATTTATAGTTACATAAGGCTGCAGCAAAGAGAATTACATATTTGACCCTTTTTCCGGACATCTCGGATTCGTCACCCAACTGGTTATGAAACAGCTGTAAACAAATGGAATTAAATCTTACTTTGCCGCTCACTTCTCCTGGATTTTAATGACTCCCCTCTCTCTCTCTCTCTCTCTCTCTCTCTCTCTCTCTCTCTCTCTCTCTCTCTTTCTATATATATATATATATATATATATATATATATATATATATATATATATATATATATATATATATATATATATATATTATACACATATATATATACACACAAACACATATAATCACACACCGCAGATGCCTTCAAAGTAAATAGACACTTCTCATTATACCATTTTTTTATGTGGACACTACTCATTAGTACGATGCACAAATGAGCTAAATTATTAAAAACTGCACAATGCATCTCTACTAAATAATAGATTAAGTGTTTAGATGCATCAGTTCATTTTATTTTGTTTCTAGAAATGAATATTTCGAAACTGTGTTTGAGAGATGGATGGATGGATAGATGGATGGATGGATGGATAGGGAGACGGATAGATAGATGGATAGATAGATAGATAGATAGATAGATAGATAGATAGATAGATAGATAGATAGATAGATAGATAGATAGATAACATTATTGGCCACGCAAGGCTGAACACAGAGGGAACAAATACAAATGTAGAGGATAGATAGATAGATAGATAGATAGATAGATAGATAGATAGATAGATAGATAGATAGATAGATAGATAGATAGATAGATTGAATGGATGGTTGGGCAGATAGATCGTGAATGTGTGTGTGTAGTCGAATGTTTTTGTAGCCTTGTGCTTTTATTCTAAAAATCAATGCTTATGGTATCATATGTATCTGGTCAATTATTATTATTTATATTAATTTTGCTTGAATATTATTTATATATTTATACATTTTAACGCCATTGAGCTTGTTTTTGGAGAAATTTGTTTCAAAAACACACACATGCATACTTACATTCATACATACACCCAAATTCGTATAAACGTGTGTGTGTGTGTTTATGATTTTTGTGTGTGACTATGAAACAGAAAAAAAAGCATCCTCCATATCGACGTATTCAAAATCAAAAGCCGGCCGACTGTATAATATATTGCAGTATTACTGACACCTCTCTTTTGCTGGAGAATCTATGGCGCAATGAGTTACGTGATTTTGTGTTTGGTTGTTTTGTTAGCTTCGTTTTATTTTTATATATATATATATGTGTGTGTGTGTATAAATCTGCATACATGCACACACACACACACACACACACACACACACACACACACACTCACTCACTCACACATATATATTAAACATACATATGTGTATGAGTACGTATGGTGCACGCCTACGTGTTTTAGTATGTAAATATATATATCTGCATATATATTTTCTCTATATGTAATCATTTTATATATATATATATATATATATATATATATATATATATATATGTGTGTGTGTGTGTGTGTGTGTGTGTGTATACACACATACACATGTATGTATTTGTATCGGCATAATATATATGTATCTATGTCTTCTATATATATAATCATTTTACACATACACACACACACACACACACATATATATATATATACACACTCACATACGTGTGTTTGTTTGTGTGTGTAGTTATAATGTATGTGTCAATAATATGTGTGTGTATATTCATTTTCTCTATATGCAACCTTTTTAAATGTATATATATATATATATATATATATATATATATATATATATATATATATATATATATATATACACGCATACATATGTTTGTATTGGGATTGACATAATTACATATACAAATGCCTACATATATGTGTGCCTATATACACACACATACGCATGAATAGAGGGAGAGATACCACGAATAATATACATATACATGTAATTATATACGTGTGTGTGTATATAATTACATACACATGCATGCATTTACGTACACACATTCATATAAGACTAGGAAATAATGATGGACAAGCAATTCCCAATTTCTCAATTCTAGAGTTACCATTTTTGTTGTTTCTTATTTGCTATTATTATTATTATTATTATTATTATCATTTTCTCCTTTTTTTTATTTTCTCATAATTTTTCTTCTTCTTGTAACCAACTTAGTTTATGAAATTAGCCGTGACACAATAGGTTGAAAAAGGTCCTGCGAACGCGAAAGAACGACTATTTCAATTCTGCACCGCTGCACATCGACAGCTCGATACTTTCAATTGACATTATAATGTTTTCCCCGAGAATGCAGCCGACATCTTTAGTGACAGCCGACAATATTTTCACTGACAAACAAACCAGACGACATTATCCTCTTCCACAATATATTTTCGATGCGAAGGGTTTCTTTTCGTTTTTCTCTTTTTTTCTTCTTGATATTTTCATTCTTCTTGATATTTTCTTTCTTCGTTTTATTTCCTCCATATCTTCATATCTTCTTTCCCACTTCAGTCGTTCTTTTTTTTTTAACTTTTTCTCTATATCTCATTCATTCTTTCTTTCTTTTTATCTCTGCCTTCCTTTCTAGCTCTCTTTTTATCTCTCTTCGTTTCTTTCTTTCGCCTTCGTTTCTTTCTTTCAATTTTCCTTCTTTTTTCTCATTCTCTTATTTATTTCTTTTTACTTTCTATCCTTCTGTTTTTCTTTCTTTTATATCTTCGTTTTCTTCGTTCTTATTTCTAGCCTTCTATTTTATCGCATTTCTTTATTTCTTCCTTTCGGTCTCCCTTTCTAGCTTTCCTCCTCTCCTCTTTCTACCTTTCTTTCTTTTTATCTTTCTTTCATATTTTCATCCTTCCTATATTTATTTCTTGTTTTCCTCTTCTTTCAGCATTTTGTTCTCTCTCTCTCTCTCTCTCTCTCTCTCTATCTATCTATCTATCTATCTATCTGTTTGTCTGTCTGTCTGTCTCTCTCTCTCTATCTATCTATTTATCTATCTATCTATCTGTTTGTCTGTCTGTCTGTCTCTCTCTCTCTCTCTCTCTCTCTCTCTGTCTATCTATCTATCTATCTATCTATCTGTTTGTCTGTCTGTCTCTCTCTCTCTCTCTCTCTGTCTATCTCTCTATCTCTCTCTCTCTCTGTCTATCTCTCTATCTCTCTCTCTATTTATCTATCTATCTATCTATCTGTCTGTCTGTCTGTCTGTCTGTCTCTCTCTCTCTCTCTCTCTCTCTCTCTCTCTCTCTGTCTATCTCTTCTGTATCGCATCTCAGTCTCTTCTCCCTCTCACTTCGCCTTCTCACTCCTCTCTCCTCTTTCTCCCTTCTTTCCCTCTCTCCTCTTTCACTCTCTCTCTCTCTCCTTTTTTCTCTTTCTCCCCTATTACTTCTCTCTATCTATCTATTTCTATCTCTTCTATACCGAATCTGTCTCCTCTCTCTCTCACTCCTCTCTCTCTCACTCCTCTCTCCCTCTCACTTCACCTTCTCACTCCTCTTTCTCTCCATCTCACTCTTTTTTCTCTCCCTCTCTCTCACTCCTCTTTCTCTCCCTCTCCGTCCACCTTTCTCTACATACTATCTTTATCTCCTCTCCCTCACTCTATCACATCTTTCTCTCTCCCCCTCTCTCTCTCTTTATTTTCTCTCCTCTCCCTCCTCTCCCTCCTCTCCCTCTCTCCCTCTCATTATCTCCTCCCACCCTCTCTTCCTCACACACAGCATATGCAGACAATTCCAGTTATTAATCATTCACTTCTATCGTTACTTGTTTTTATTAATTTATTGTTGTAAATCTTTTCCTTTCCTTATTTTTGTTCGTTTTTATTCGTTTCTTTATTCATTTAAATATTTTTTCCTTCATCATTTTTCTTCTATTTTCTATTTTCTATTTCTTTATTTTTTATTTTGATGTTATTTTTCTACGTTTTCACAGTTTGTTGTTTTTGTTTATATTTATTATCTGCCGCTGATATAAATAATACTGTTTGCTTTTATTTCAACTTCCGCTTTTATTATTATTATTATTATTATTATTATTATTATTATTATTATTATTGCTATTTTCATCTCTTTCTCTCTCTGTCTCTATCTTTTTCTTCTCTCTCTATCTTTCTCTCCCTCTTACTTATTTGTTCTCTATTCCCTCTCTCTCTCTCCCTCTATCTTATTTTCTCTGTATCTCTCTCCATCTCTCTCTTTCTCTCTATCCTTCTCCCCCTCTTTCTCCATCCCTCCCTCTCTCTCCCGCTCTCCCCCTCCCCCTCTCTCTCTCTCTCTCTCTAATCTGTATTCTGTTCTCAACTTACCACCATTTCACCACTTCATCATCTATGACTCGTCTCTCCCTCCTTCCCTTTCACCTCTCCTCCTCCCACCAAACCCCACCTCAGCCCACTCGGCCATGTTAAATCTTATGATAAGCTGCCATTAATCTAACACCCTTTTTTTTTCATCTTTATTCATTTCTTTTTTTTTCTTCTTAATTCTCCTCTCTTCCTTTTCCTTCCTTTCCCCACTTCTGTATATCGTCTGCTACAAATTTTGTGACTTCCCTTAAACATAATCTTTTCGTCAAATTTATCTCTTTACATTACACTACATCCTTATGCCTTTCCTTGCAGCCATTTTATACATAAGGCGATTCCAATGGCTTTATTTATTTACTTATTTCAGGTGTTGTTTTACCTCATATTTTGTTTTGCAAAATGTCACAATATGTTCCTTCCATTTCATTGTTTTCGTTTTCTCCTGCCATAATTTACAATACCACTTCGCAATTTCATCATTCCTCCTAACATTCTCTCATATTCCTTCATATTCCTTTCATGTTCGTGGCAGGACGCCATAACTCTTTTTATCTTCTCTTCTCCAGTTTCTTCATCCACGATAACTGTTTTATTGTTCTATTTTTCCAGCATCTGTCAACTCACCACTTCTTCTTAACACTCGCTTTCTCTCCTTAAGACTCACCTTACTCTTCGCTCTCAGTCCTTCTTTCTCACTTCCTCCTTTAACCTTTCTCTTGTTGTCTCTCTTACATACACTCACTTTCTATGCATCTTATATACATCATTCTCCAGCACTCGTTCCTATCTTCATGCACAATTTTCTTTTAACTTTACGCTTTTGTCATGTCCATATTTCTTACAAAACCGAATGTCCGAGACAAAATATTTGACATCTATCTATCTGTCTGCCAATCTTTCTACCTATTTTATATCTCAATTTACCTATCTATCTGTCGATCTATTTTGGCTCTCTGTTCATCTATTTATCTAACTACCTATCCTGTTCTATTCTATCTGTCTCTTTGCTTCTCTGTTTACCTATCTATATATTTTATCTGTGTCTTTACCTTGCCGTTTGTCTATCTATTTATCTATCTATCTATCTATCCGTTTATCTATTTATCTCTATATTTGTTTATCGATCTATTCATTTCTGTATATATATATATATATATATATATATATATTGACAGAGAGAGAGAGACAGACAGACAGACAGACAGACAGACAGACAGACAGACAGACAGACAGACAGACTCGCACACACATATATATACACACGATCTGGTGCTGAAAAGTTCCTGGCTTTGTGTAAAAGAAAATACAGGAGGATCAGTTGATTACGATTTTATTCAACATATTCCCCTCTCAGATTCACACACTTACTGCAACAGTCCTTCAGTTTTTCTAAGCCCTGTAAAAGAACTCAGAAGGTTGGGCCTCCAACCAGGCCTTTCGCGATAACTTTTCAGCTCTTCTCGTGTGTGTGTGTATTACGGAGATGTACTTGCATAGCAAGTGGCCTGATCTGAGATCGTATGCAGAAACAAAAGCAATGACAGCGTGGAAGGTGTTTATAAGCCATTTAAAAACACAAAAACGATGACAATATTGAGGTGGATGAGGAGGAGGATGAACATCACCATCATCGTCATCATCCTCGTCATCGTCATCAACATCGTCATCATCTCCATAGTTACCATTATCATCGTCATCATCATCTTCATTGTCATCGTAACTATCGTCGCCATCATCACCATCATCTTCACTGTCATCATCATCATCTTCACTATCATCATAATCTTCAGCGTCATCATCATCATCATCATCATCATCATCATCACTATCATAATCATCACTTTCATTGTCATCGCCATCAATATCATCGTCACAGTCATCGACGTCTTCGTCGCCGTCGTCGTCATAATTATCCTCATCATCACCATCATCATCGTCTTCATCATCTTCATCGTCATCGCCACCATCATCATCGTCGACGTCATTGTCATCATGCCACCTGCTGCCACTGACTATAATATATACACAGTGGGCGGGGGGAGCGAACAAATTGCAGTGATGATGATGATGATGATGATGATGATGATGATGATGTATCCTGCTGCTGATGATGCACATCATCATCATCATCATCACCATGAAGAGGACGACGATGATGATGGCGACGGTAAAGATAATGAATAATGATGATGATATCGATAATAACAACGATGATGATGATGATGATGATGATGATGATGATGATGATGATGATGATGATGATGATGATGATGTAAATGAAAGATACTGGAGTACAATGTTTCAAGCAGCATATCTGATGATATCATCTTCGTTAAAAGTTTGTTCCGAATGTGAGCTGCACATGCGCAGTTAGCATTTCAGAACAAATTAACAGCAGACATCATTTATATAAAATAGAAGCCATTAGAACATTCTTGGGGAAGTAGATAAGATAAGAATCGTTCTGCCAAACGGAAATTCACCCATTACAAAAATATCGACCGACAACAGCAACAGCAGCAACAACAATTAGCAGCAGCAGTAGTAGTAGTAGTAGTAGTAGTGGTAGTAGTAGTAGTAGTGGTAGTAGTGGTAGTAGTAGTAGTAGTAGTAGTAGTGGTGGTAGTAGTAGTAGTGGTAGTAGTAGTAGTAGTAGTAGTAGTGGTAGTAGTAGTAGTAGTAGTAGTAGTAGTAGCAACGATAGTGGTGGTAGTAGTAGTAGTAGTAGTAGTAGTAGCAACGATAGTGGTGGTGGTGGTAGTAGTAGTAGTAGTAGTAGTAGTAGTAGTAGTAGTAACGGTGGTGGTGATAGTAGTAGTAGTAGTAGTAGTAGTAGTAGTAGTAGCAACGATAGTGGTGGTTGTAGTAGTAATAGTAGTAGTAACGGTGGTGGTGGTAGTAGTAGTAGTAGTAGTAGTAGCAACTATGGTGGTTGTAGTAGTAGTAGTAGTAGTAGTAGCAACTATAGTGGCAGTAGTAGTAGTAGTAGTAGTAGTAG
>NC_142953.1:5455819-5470819 GCF_046866305.1 Octopus bimaculoides
CCACCGATACATCCAACCATCCGAATATCCAGCCATCAATGCATCCAACAAACGAACCATCCAACCATAAACACCCAACCATCCACCCAACAAACAAGCCATCAAACTACCAATACCAATCAACCATCCAACCACCAACGCACCCAATCATCTAACCATCTAACCATCTACCAGCACACCCAACCATTCAACCACCAACAATCTAACTATACAACTAATCAGCCATCCAATGCTTCCAGCAATCTAACCATCCAACTACTTAACCATCTAATTTTCCAATCACCAACGCATCCAACCAACTAACCATTTAAATAATAACACATCCAGTCATCTAACCAACTAAACAGCCACCAACACTTCCAACCATCTAACCATCAACACAATCGAACATCTTACCGTCTAACCATCCAACTCACCAACCACCAACACTTTCAGTCATCTAGCCATCGAACCACGAACACAACCTACAACCTAACCATGCAACAAACACATACGACCATCCAACCATTCAAACACCAGCACATCCAGTCATCCAAATATCTAAACATCTAACCATCTACCGCCTCATCCAAGCAGCCGAACACCGACACATCAAATTATCTGACCATCTAACCATCCAGCTATCTAACCACCCAACTAACCGGTCATCTAGCTGCTTCAACCATCCAACCATTCAAGCACTAACATATCCAGTCATCCAAATATCTAAACATCTAACCATCCCCCCATCCAATTATCTGACCATCTAACCATGCAACAAACCAGCCAGCCAACCATCCGTCCATCCAACCATCCGCCCATACATTAATCTAGAGGTCCGCTTATCAACACTAACCATGCCATAATCGTCCACGCTATTATCTTGTCATCTCAACTCCCATCACGTTACGTAATGTGTTTTATCACTGTCATGGCCGTTTCTCTTCCCATATGGTCAAGTGTCCACACAGCCACACAAAGGACACTCGCTGTCCAGCCTACTTTCACATCTTTCCCCCGTTTCCAAACCATCATAACACCATGCCCCCCCCCCCACACACACACACACGCACACACATTTGTATACACACATCATATATGTACGTATATACATATATATATATATATATATATATATATATACATATATATATATATATATATATATATATATATATATATATATATATATATATATATATATATATATATACATATACATATATACACGCCTCATACTTCAAGTGTCGCATAATGGTCAGTGTGTGTATGTGTGTGTATGTGCCTATAAATAATGAATGTATGCATATGTGTGTGCATAATCTATGTATCCATACATGTGTATATGTGTGTATGTATATATATATATATATATATATATATATATATATATATATAGATGTGGGTACATATATATATATATATATATATATATATATATATATATATGAATATATATATATGAAAATACGCACACACGCACACACACACACACACACGCATACACACATACACACGCATGCCTCAATGCCTCATGCTTTAAGTGTCACTTACTGCCGATGTGTTCCTCACAGAAAATGACCGGCATCCTCCTTTTCACTGGCTCCAGATTCCATGCATGAATATATACAACACCCTTGGGAACGCGCAGAAGATTGCCTTCATTATGGACGCGACAAACCTGAATAACGATGACGTCATCTCAAACCTTTCTTGTCACCAAAGAGGTTCATTATTGTAGATTGAGTTCTACCCGCTTACTCAAGAGTGTAAATTATCGTATGTAAGGGTAGGCTACAGCCTTCAATCCGTTCATTTGTATATGTTATCATTACTATTCAACTAGTTATGTAATTGTCCTCACATAATATATTCCATTTGCCCATCGACTCATCAGCCTACGTATTCAAACAAAAGTTCAGCCATCTACTTGTCACCCTTTATCCCTCTCCATCTAAATACCTATCTGTCTGTTCATTCTAGTCATCTATCTATCTATCTATCTTCAGTTCATACATCTACTTGTCTATCTATCTATCTATCTATCTATCTATCTATCTATCTATCTATCTATCTATCTTCAGTTCATACATCTACTTGTCTATCTATCTATCTATCTATCTATCTATCTATCTGTCTGTCTATCTATTTATCTATTCATTTATTTATAGATATCTAGATATCTATTCTCCATTCATCTTTCTTTCTGTATCTGTATAACGAACTATTTATCTGTCTATCTATTCATTTATCCGTCTATTTATCTATCTAGATGTCTCTCTTCCATTCATTCATTTGTCTATCTATCTATCTATCTATCTATCTATCTATCTATCTATCTATCATATAATCAATCTTTATCTTTACATTTGTCTGCTGGTGTGTTTACGTCCTCGTAACTTTACGGTTCGGCATAAGAGTATAAGTACCAGGATTTTTTTTTTAAATGAGTTCTGGGGTTGGTACATTCGACTAAAAAGCCAAGGCAATACCCCAGCATGGCTGCAGTTCAAGGACTGAAACAATTAAAAGATAAAAGATATGTGTTCATATGCATTACCTATGTCTTGTACTTCGTGTGGAGTTGGCCACTTTAATTGGCCTCACAACAACCATCGTATCTCAATATGATTATAGATTTATTTTTGCATTTCGGGGCACCAAGTGATTAGTTGTTGCCCTTTACCATCGTCGCTGAAAGAGCTAAAGCAGGTTTTACTTGAAGAATGATTCGAAATTCCTCTAGCAATCGTTCAGAACCCGTACGAGTCAATTCTTTGGCGTATTAAAGCTGTGGCTGATATCAAAGGTGGACCAACTGCTTATCAAATTATAAAGCTTCCATTTAACAATGTGCTTTTGCTATTTTGTCCAACCCCTGTATGAGTCTTTATGTGGACGTGTGTGTGTGTGTGTGTGTGTGTGTGTGTGTGTATGATTTTTATGAATATATTTATTTATTTACACATACACATTTAATTGCTTCTGTAATATTTAAGAAATCAATCTGTCTATAAAGGCGTGTATGTGTGTCAGTGTGTGTGTATGCTCGAACGCGTGTACGAAAGAGGTCGAAAACAAACCAGTGTTTAGGTCCGGATAGAATGCATTGTCAGTCATTAACGGTTGGGCACAGCATAAAGTTTTTTTGTTCTCGTAGAGGCCGCCACCACTCAGTGGACATGACTCTCACGCATCTCTCCTTTCCGCTCGTTTTCTCTCTTTCTCTCTCACGCACACACATAAAATCACTCACACACACTCGTATACAAAGGCACAATGTCACTCACACACATGCACATAATATCACTCCCACACACCCACACACAATGCAGCAAGAGGACACACACACACACACACAAAATGTCACTCACGCACACATACACACACAGAATATCACTCACACACTCATACACATATACACACATAGAGTATCGCTCTCTCTCTCTCTCTCTCTCTCACATATACACACACACACGCAAAGTCAAACTCACACATCTACTGCGTTTGGGCCCAACAAGGTTTATCCCAGAAGGACCAACGATACATCGGGTGGTAGTAGTAGTAGTAGTAGTAGTAGTAGTAGTAGTAGTAGTAGTAGTAGTAGTGGTGGTGGTGGTAGTAGAGGAAGAATCAGAGGAGGAAGAAGTTATAATGATTGAAGATAGGAAATGCGATGATGGTGATCAGTAATAATTAAAATAATGATGATGGTGATGTTTATGTTAATAATGATGCGTGATAATAAAGGTGTTGATGATGGTGACGATGACAATGATGATGATGATGACGATAAGAAAGCCGCCGCCGCCGCTGCTGCTGCTGCTGCTGCTGCTACTACTGCTGCTGCTGCTACTACTGCTGCTGTTTTTCCTGCCTGTATACGGTGACCACATCATCGACTGAGAACAATAACAGTGGCGACCGTGAAGGTGTTAGAAGAGAAAGAGAGAAAGGAGAAAGAAAAAAGGAGAGAAAGAAAGAAAAACGTATGAATGGATGGGTAAACGAACGAATGAATGAAAGAAATGAGACGCAAAGAAAGAATGTATCTGATTAGTAATATAGCATAAATAATATTTATAATGAATAATGCACGCAGTAATTTATTAATGTCTGAAAAGCAGACGCTAACAGTAAACAGATATCTCTAGTATAGTGCACAGCAAAAACAAAGCCAAATAAAACACAATGAAAATAGCCTGAATCGTTCGTTCATTTGTTCGTTCGTTGTCTGACATTTCTCTTTAGAAAAGGCAGAAAAATATGAAGGAGAATTATTATCCGTGATCCAGACAATTTCCCTCTTCCAATTCTTTTCTCCAATTCTCTCGTTTACGATGCAATTTCAGAACCAATATCTTTTGTGATTTCTTTATTTCTCTACGTGACAGACAAATTAGATGCTTTAGTTTTCGTTCTCATGAGAAATGGCTCATTTCTCATTCTCCCAGCATCGTTTTCAGAAAGTTATTTGCCTAATAATATATTTTATATAGCAGCTATCAATATAGTTTTCTCTCTCCTCTTTCTTTTTTCTTTTTATATTTTTCTAACTCTCTTTTTTCTTTGTTTGTTTGTTTATATATATGTATATATGCTTCGTTCTTTTAATGACCGTACAAAATATCGAAATATTCGTCGACACGGCGGCCGTTACCACCACCGCTATCGTATTCATCAATAACATCATCGCTTCTATTCCTACTACCACTAATAATAATAATAATAATAATAATAATAATAATAATAATAATAATAATAATAATAATACAACTACTACAAATGATGTGGAAGTGCAATATGTCTAGACATCAAACTAATTCCGTTTCTGCCCCTTTCGTTCATTGTTTTAGCACTTGTGAATTTTGGTCTGTTTTTCCTTCCGTACTGAGGTGTGTGACGTTCATAAATGTTTGAGTGTATGCGTGCGTATAGAACAAACACACACATATACTTATATAAACATATATTTGCATAGACAGATAATAGATAGATAGATAGATAGATAGATAGGTAGATATGCATATATATATATATATATATATATATATATATATATATATATGTATATATATATATGTATATATATATATATATATACATATATATATATATATATATATATATATATATATATATATATATATATATATATATATATATAATTGTGCATAATTGTATGTGTAGATGTGTCTGTATGCAGGAACATATTACACACACACACACAAACATTTATAAACACACACGTATATATATATATTTACAAACACAGACACGCACGCATATATATATATATATATATATATATATATATATATATATATATATATATATATATATATATATCATAGTTTCCCTTCTATCCCAATACGCCACATTTGATTATATATACCTACATAACACTAACACATACGCGCATATCAAGGGAGAGGTGGTAATATTGAATATCCTTAATGTATTTCCTTGTGAGTAAGATTTCCATAAAAAGGAAAATGAATCAAAGCTTCTTTTTGATAGAGAGTATAGAAAATTCATTAATGTGACTTTAGACATGAGCACGAGACTAAGAAGTTTGACATGCAACCAAAATGGTTCCACGTTCGATCCCGAATTGCGAAGCCTTGTGCAAATTTACCTTGATTTCATGGGGAAATTTGTGGCGAAATTTGCTTGATAGAATGTGTAACTTGGGCTGATACCCATCAGCCATACATGAAGGTAAACGGGCTAAGACTATCTCTCAGCATACATTCAAGTATTTGGACTCACGTGGACCGGTTTCTGCCTGGCAGAATAGCCTCACCCTCCTCAGCACGCGTTACCATGACGGAAAGCCCCAACCCGTCGCGTTGAAGTGAATTTCTCGTGAATTATTTGCTCCGTATTGAAATTATATATATAATCTATTTATTTATCTGTATGTCCATATCTACCTACATCAGTATATATATATATATATATATATGTATGTATGTATAGAGAGAGGGGAGAAGATCCCCTTCGGTTACGAATGACTATGGGATTGCACCCAGAAAGTTACCCTCCGAGGCACAAGTCCGGACAAGGTTGCTTATGGAAGACCAGCAGTCACCCATGCATACCAACCTCCCCTCTCCACCCCACCAATGTTATCCGAGGGAAAGGCAAAGGCGGATACAGTTTGGCACCAGTGATGTCGCAACTCATTTCTACAGCTGTGTGGACTGGAGCAATGAGCAATAAAGTGTCTTGCTCAAGAACACAACACGCAGTCCGGTCCGGGATTCGAACTCACAACCTCACGATCGTAAGCTCGACGCTCTAACCACTGAGCCTTGCGCCTTCACATCTATGTATATATATATATCTATATCTATCTACATATCAATATCGAGCACTCTATGTGTCTACTAATCTATTTATCTTATCTATCTACGTATCTGTTTGTCTGTGTGTCTGTCTGTCTATTATTCTTCACTGTGCATACATCTCACTCGGTAATTAACCTCTAGTGACCATCTAAGAATGTTAATCCGTAGCCAGGAGTAAAAGACCTGATGGACAGCAGCAGAGAGAGTGGAATCGTATAGAATGGAGTTAATGGGGATACTTCTGGTAATGAAGTCGATGCTATTATAGCGCTGAGTGGTGGTGGTGGTGGTGATGTTTAGTGGAAGACGTGATTAATCATATGACGAACGCATCGGTTATCCAAAGTTATCCATTCATTAGTCAAATTCTCTTCTTCATTTGCTCTCCATTTTCTTTCTTTCTCACTTTCCTTTTTCGTTTCTTTCGTCGTATGTTTTATAATAATAAGAAGAAAAAGAAGAGGAAGAATGATTCTTTATTTAGCACTAAGGTTTTACAAAAGAAAAACGCTGGGAACGGTACTGGACAATAATAATAATAATAATAATAATAATAATAATAATAATAATAATAATAATAATCTTTTCTACTTAAGGCACAAGGCCTGAAATTTGGAGGAAGGGGATTGATTAGTCGACTACATCGACCCCAGTGTTTCACTGGTACTTAGTTTATCGACCCCGAAAGGATGAAAGGCAGAGCCGACCTCGGCAGAATTTGAACTCAGACCGTCTGCAGAATCAAAACCAAAATGCTTAGCGGTATTTCGTCCGTCAATATGTTCTGAATCCAAATTCCGCCGAGATCGACTTTGCCTTTCATCTTTTGGTGCTCGATAAAATAAGCACCAGTTGAACACTAGGGGGTGGGGGTCGATGTAATGGATTTTCCTCTCTCTCAGAATTGCTGGCCTTGTGCCAACATTTGAAGCCGATATATTTTTCCCTTCCTTTGCAGATTACTTTTTCCCATCGTGGTTAAATTCTTGCCGTATTCTTGCAGTCGCCATCTTGTCTCTTTGCCAATATTTCTGAGATTGCATTATCTCGAGCAATAGTTCCTATTTTATGACCATACAATATTATTTGAGGGCGATTTGGTTGCAGTTTTTGACAGGTTCAACGTAGTTTCTTTTGTTGCTGTCTCAAGGCTTGTTAATATTTTTGTTGTTAGTGATGACAACCTTGTGACTGTTCTTGTTTTTGTCATTGCTGTTATCGTTGCTCTAGGTCAGAGGCCCTCGATTGGGGGTCCATATGGCCCTTTAGGGTCCATATAAGATTTTTTGTTGCCGAAATTTATGTGCAATAAATTGCTTATACTTCTATAATACACAAAATATTTTAATTTTTTTTATACAAGTCCTGATAATATTTAATTACAAAAATACAGTAGGATGTTTTTCTTTTTTTTTATATATATAAACATCGAATGGCTATGAGAGTCCAATAGAGCAAAATAGAAATCAAAGGGGTCCATATGTAAAATAGGGAGAAACACTGCTTTGGGGGATCAATGTTGTTATTTTTTTAGCTCCGGAGTAACCTTAATCGACACTCTAACCATGCCAATAACTGCTCTTAATTTAAACAATGTTATCTGCGACCTCCTTTTTTTAAATGCGGTATGACCGGGTTTGAGTGAGATTGCTTGGTATTTCTAGCAAACCGAGTGACCACCCAAATACTCCCTCGCCAGCTCAGAATTAGTGAAACCTATGATCGACCTGATATTAATTATATTTTTGCGGAGCACCAAATAGAGTAGAACAGTCGTTGTTGCTGTCGTTATTATTATTGTTATTATTATTATTATTATTATTATTATGAACTTTCTTCAATTTATTACAAAAAAAATACAAAAAAACTCTACACTTTCTCTTTTGTTTTGATTCTCATTCTCGATCGAAAACAAATTGTTTTCTAAAACCATTCCTTAGAAATGAGCTTGCTTTCTCGGTATGCGTTTTAAATTTCTCAAAACAAAAAAGAAAAAAAAATATTTAAACAAAAAATTTTCAAGTTGAGGAATTTGGCCCGGTTTTTTTTTTTTTTATTCCAAGAATGGATTATTGAACAGCAATTTTGTTTACGACGATGAATTGATTGGAAATGTCTTGAAGCGATTTAGTTTTTAAATAGCTTTGGCCTCAACGAACGAACAAGCACACAAACGGTGAATTTATCTGCTTGAATGCCAAACGCTATTCATGCATCGAGCTATTAGCTAGCTTAATGAAAACCACTAATAGTTCCCCACACAAGTTAAAATGCGGGCAATAAATCTACAAGTTCCTCCATAAATTCTTCAAAATCTATAAGATAGACAGTGCCACCTATCAAGAAAAATGCCGGTGCTTATTGGACGTTCTCTCCACGATGTAGATTAAGACTGGGTTAGGGTTAAGCTTAGCGTCAGAGTTAGGTTCAGAATTAGGGAGACATAAGGGTTACTCTCAGATTTACGGTTAGGGTTCGATTTTTAGATTCTGGATTAAGGTCAGCTTTTCAATTAGGGTAAGCATTGGATTCGGGAATAGAATGGTAATTAGGGCTGGGGTTTGTGTAATGGCTAATTCAGGGGTCAGCTTTGCCTTTCATCCTTTCGGGGTCGATAAATTAAGTACCAGTGAAACACTGGGGTCGGTGTAATCGACTAGTCCCCACCCACAAAATTTTAGACCTTGTGCCTATAAAAGACAGGATTATTATTATTATTATTATTATTTTTATTATTATTATTATTATTATTATTGTCACTATTATTAAGACGGTAAGCTGGCAGAATCGTTAGCACGCCGAGCAAAATGCTTAGCGGCGTTTCGTCCGTCTTTACGTTCTGAGTTCAAATTCCGCCGAGGTCGATGACTTTGCCTTTCATACTTTCGGGGTTGATAAAACAAACACCAGCCAAGCACTGGGGTTCGATATAATCAACAAGTCGCTTTCCCCAAATTTCAGGCCTTGTGCCTATAGAAGAAAGGCTGATCACTGTTACTGTTTTTACCACCATCATTACATTTCATTATTGCCGTTTGATGTTGTTGTTGTTGTTGTTGTTGTTGTTAATACCGCAATATAAAGGTTTAACTGTTATTACTGCTCCGCTATGAGGTTCTTAAGTCGCTCCCTATGTTCTTCTTGTTGTTGTTCTTCTTCTTGTTTTATTGTTGTTTGTTTTTGTTTCGGCTACTGCCTTTGCTCTCTTCCACAGACCGTCACAAATACATTGATTTATGGGTAATGTGACGTCATGTGATGCAGATATAGGTGGGGCGGGCTCCCCTTTTATTGCAGCCACTTGAGCACATTAACTGAATGCACGAGTGTTCAGGTAGGAGTGAGCTGATTCATAAATGCACGCACATGTGCAGCGTTGCAGTGGAATTTCTGTTGCAAATGTAATTGCATCACAAATTATGTCAGTCTGTATATATATATATATATATGTGTGTGTGTGTGTGTGTGTGTGTGTGTGTGTGTGTGTGTGTGTGTGTGTGTGTGTGTGTGTGTGTTTGCTTATATACATATATATATATATATATATATATATATATATATTTGCTTATATATCTATATATATATATATGTATATATATATATATATATATATATATATATATATATATATATATATATATATATATATATATATAGAGAGAGAGAGAGAGAGAGAGAGAGAGAGAGAGAGAGAGAGAGAGAGAGAGATGTACATATAAGTAATATGGGTGTATACATGTGTATGTGCGTTTATAAGCACGGCCACATTTTAAATAGTTAACACGTGACATTGCAACGATAATTTTAATACAAATATACAACTCAATGTCCCTACTCTCTCTCTCTCTCTCTCTCTCTCTCTGTCTTATATATATATTTACATATAGATAGATAGATAGATAGATAGATAGATAGATAGATAGATAGATAGATAGATGGATAGAGATGGATAAAGTCAGAGATTAAGTCATGGATAGATATAGATAGTTGATGGATATTGATAGATATGTAGAGGGATATAAATCTGGGGAGATATGTATAGATTTGTATATATAATGAGAAATATATAAATATGTAGAGAAAGACAGAGAAAGAAACGCATATAGATAATCTAAAATCGGAATCAGATGTGCGAAAAATACTTAAAGGCTATATGATGTGAACAGAAGCGATGGAGTAGAGGCTATCATTTACCTCATTTTCGGAAATGTCCCAACATACATCAATCCAGTTTCAGACAGATTTATAGTTTCCTATACAAGACTGGAAACCTTACCTCTTTCGTTCGTAAACTTCCACCCCACAATCACCACGGTATTATCTTCATCTACTTCCGTATCATCCACATTATGGTCACCCGAGTCGAGTGGTCGAACGGACATGTCATCAAATATGTTCCAACCACGGCAATTCCGTCAGATTTCCCCAGACATCGTAGAAGGGTGTGTGTGTGTGTATGTGTATGTATACTCTCTCTTTCTCTCTCTTTCTCACGCGCGCGCGGGTGCAAAGTGTTGTTATGTGGTAGGAAGTTTGCTTCCCAACCGCATGGTCCCGGGTTCAGTTCCACGACGTGGCACCTTGGCCAAATGTATTCTACTGTAGACCTGACCAAAGCTTTGTGAGTGGATTTGGTTGACGGAAACGGAAAGAAGCCCATGACATATAATCGAAATCTCGAAGCTACGAGATAATGCGTGATTAATTCAAAAACATGTGGATAAATAAGCATCACATTTGACAGAGTAATCTGAATGACAAGAGGCTGAGTATACCTTGTGGTATTTAAACATAAGTCTACGTCCCCAGTTCAAAGGGTAACTTCACCGTCCAGCCTTTCCGTGGTTGATAAAGTACCAGTCATGAATTGGTGTCTATTTAATTACCCATACATTAAGGCGGTAAGCTGGCAGAATCGTTAGAATGGTAAGCTGGCAGAATCGTTAGAATGGTAAGCTGGCAGAATCGTTAGAATGGTAAGCTGGGCGAAACGCTTAATGGCATCTCGTCCGTCTTCACGCTCAGAGTTCAAATTCAGCCGCCATTGACTTTACCATTTTATCTTTTCGATGTTGATGAAATAAGAAGCAGTAACCCTTACGGCCCGCCACCCCGCTTACGACGAGTGCTGTGATCTCGGTCAGTTATACCCCATGGAAACCAGGCAAGCGGCCCTATGATCCCTGGGTAGATGATTATTTAGCTTTCATAAATGATATGTCTAAAAGATCGAATCTCAACGAAGTCTTGTTCCTTTTTCACCGCCTTCCCAATGGGAAGACGATACGAAAGAAGAATAAATAAATAAAAGCACAAAGGTTAAATGATAAACAGTAGTCAGGTGTTTGAGATCGATTATTTTTACTATCGATTTTTACGATCGATTATTTTTACAACTTTGACTACTAACATTTCTCCTGAAAATTTGAGAAAATGCGCCAAGTTGTACATCATTGTTGTCATTCACAACATCGTCATCACCATCGCTGACAGCATCATAGTGAAAGCACGTGGCTTAGTGGCAGGGGTATTCGGCTCATGATGATCGTATGTTCGCGGGTTCGATTCCCAGCGGCGCGTTGTGTCCTTGAGCAAGACACTTAATTTCACGTTGTTCCAGTCCACTCAACTGGCAGAAATGAGCGATATCTGTATTGCAAAGGGGTCAGCCTTGTTACATACTGCGTCACACTGAATCTCTTTCTGAACTACGTTATGGGTATGTGCGTGTCTGTGGAGTACTCAGCCACTTGCGCGTTAATTTCACGAACAGCCTGTTCCGTTGATCAGATCAACTGGGAGACACTCATCGTCGTAACCGACGGAATTCCAATTTTGACACTACCATTATCATTATTGTCAACATTATCATTAATGTTACTATCATCATCATTGTCATTGTTGTCATCATCATCATCATCGCCAACATCACTCTGATCAGTATCACCAGCAGTGGTACAACTAACACTACTACCACTACTACCACCACTACCACTGTTACTACTATTATTAGTTGAGCTATAGTTTTCGTCTTAACCAGAACTACGGTATGTCTCATTGGTATTCTCAGAAGTCAAACCGTACGTAACCGAAATACCCCTCACACACACACACACACACATACATACCCAGCCACTTGCACACGAATGCTAGCGTCTTTACGCACGAGCAGGTGCACATGTACGCCCACCCGCATATACAAGTATAAATACACACACATACCCAAATACATTAAGGTCGGAACGCATGTGAATTTTGAAAAGCGCAGACAAATCCATGAACCACTGGAGACCAAACCAGCCCAGCACGACCCAGCCCGAACCAGCATCCGAAATGTCTAGCGTTTAACATATATGTGTGTAGGAATATATATGTAAGCAGCTATACATCTTCTGTATTTTTGTTTGCATGCGTGAATACACGCACGCGTGCACCCAACGAAATGCATGTAACGCTAGTTGGCGCTTTTCACGCTTGCACACGACAGCAATAAAATTCACTGAAAGTTTATTTACAATGTGAAGCCACTTGCACACCACGCAGCACTATTCGTGCAATATAAATATATATACAGGGTGTCCCAAAAGTCACTGATGGCTTTCAATTTCTAATAACTTCCTTAACTTCACAAATGAATGCATGAAATTTTCATACAATATAAAGGACAAAATGGAAATTAATATGCACAAGTCAAATTTTGCAACACCACTACATCACATATGAAAAATGACATCGCTTAAATGGTAGCCATTTTCGGCTTCGCATGCCCGTACCCTTTCCAAAACTTGTACCATAACTCCCTCACGAGTTTCAGACCCCACTTCTCTGATTTCTCAATTGATGTTGCCTTTCAGTTGCATCAGGGTCTCCGGTGTGTTGAGGTAAACCCTCTCTTTCGGGTATCCGCACTAGAAAAAAGCTGGCAGAATCGATAGCACGCTGAAAAAGTGCTTAGCGGCATTTCGGCTCTGTCTTTACGTTCTGAGTTCAAATTCCGCCGGAGTCGGTTGTACCTTTCATCGTTTCGGGGTCGATGAAATAAATGCTAATTGAACTCTGGGGTCGATGTAATCGACTAGTTCCCTCCGCCAAAATTACTGGCCTTTATCATTATTATTAAGCAACAAGCGGACAGAATCATTAACCCGCAGGCAAAATGCTTAGCAGAATTTCTTCTGTCTTTATGCTCTGAGTTCAAATTCCGCTGAAGTCGACTTTGCCTTTCATCCTTTCGGGGTCGATAAATTAAGTACCAGTGAAACAGTGGGGTCGATGTAATCGACTAGTCCCCTCCCACCAAATGTGAGGCCTTGTGCCCCCAATAGAAAGGATTATTATTATTATTATTATTATTATTATTATTATTATTAATGCAGTGAGTGGCAGAATCGTTAGCACCCCGGGCGAAATGCTTAGCGGTATTTCGTCTGTCTTTACGTTCTGAGTTCAAATTCCGCCGAGGTCGACTTCGCCTTTCATCGTTTCGGGGTCGATAAACTAAGTATCGGTCGAGTACTGGGATCGATGTAATCGACTATCCTCCGCCCCCACCAAACTTCAGGCCTTGTGCCTCTAGTAGAAACGATTATTATTACATGCATAAGCAGACATTTCATTACATAATAAGCACACTTTGTTGAACATCGATTTTATTTTTGTCCCTAACGGCCACCAGGAATCGAAGTTCACTATTATTATGGATTTGCTTAATGTGAATGACATCTGAACTGGTGCGAAAACATTTGTATGCACACATAAACATATACGCTTCTCTTTTTCTCTCATATATATACGTGTTATATTATTTATGAGCGTGTGATCGTGTATGTGCCATGCGTCACTAAATCTTTCATACAGAATTAGGGACGCGGTGTGTGACACTGTGCAGAAAATATCTCTCTACGCCTGTTGCACAAATTTCCTTTCCGCCTGTCTGCCCCACCTCTCTCTCTTTTTGTCTATGTATTTATTTGTCAGTGATATATCCGTCTATCTTCCGTATATATTTATCTAATAGCTATCTATCTATCTATCTATCTATCTATCTATCTATCTATCTATCTATCTATCTATCTATCTATCTATCTATCTATCTATCTGTCTGTCTATCTGTGCCTGCTGTCATCTATCTCTTTGTATGCCTGTCTGTCTATTAAGGTAATCGAACCGAGGTTTATAAGTAGAAATAAGCTCACACTAGTAAGTGCTTCGTATGTCAAGCGTTTCAAACATCGTCTGAAAACCAAGTGCAACTCCTTGCCGTGTGTGACCCAGCTTATTAATTCGGTGGAACTGTAACTACTGAGAGAAGAAAAGTAATTAACGCGGATGCTGCTGCCGTAAAAACCAATGCCTCGGGAAGATGGAACTCATCAACCTGAGAAGGACAAACGCTGCCTCAAAACCTCCGCTTCTTTGAGGCCAAACTCACTCACACACGAGCTAGCAGCAGCATATGACAAATGAATGCCTCTCACACGTACCCTACAATGTCACTCGAAATATAAACAACCATATCTTCAAAATCTCGCGGCTCCGAGCTAATGATTTTAACGAAGATTTGGCTGCTATTTCTACGCGGTTGAACCAACCACGTAAAAGTCCTCTTATTAGCCCGTGATGCTGTTGATGATGATGGAAGTAATGATGATGATGGTGATGGTGGTGT
>NC_142953.1:5480819-5485819 GCF_046866305.1 Octopus bimaculoides
AACGATGTAAACAACGACAACAATGGTTGTTACTACTACTACTACATCAACGACAGTAGTATTACCTTCATTTCAGAATAATCTTTGGAATAAGAATAGCGCTGACGACAATGATGGTGACGATGCCGAAGATTCTGACGTCAATGATGGTAACTATAACCAAAACACACACACACACACACACACGCGCGCGCAAACGAACAAGAATTACAATAACAACAATGATAACATCAACAAGAAAACAGATACAATCTGTATTGTTTGTAACTCCCTAACGTGATTAGATTGCTTGGTTTAATGAGTAAAAAAAAGAGCCGTGTGCAAAAACCATGAGCACACCTGGTCTTCAGGTCTTCAATTAAGACGAGGAACCAACTGAGAAAGTTATTAACAACAAACTGTCATGGCGGTGATAGTTTCCTACAAATTTCATCGCCAAAAGCAACAAACGTTAAAAACGAAATCGAACAACGACAAAATTACACAATGATAATAATAATAATAATAATAATAATAATAATAATAATGATAATAATAATAATAATGATAATAATAATAATAATAATAATGATAATAATAATGATAATAATAATAATAATAATAATGATAATAATAATAATAATAATAATAATAATAATAATAATAATAATAATAATAATGATAATAATAATAATAATAATAATAATAATAATAATAATGATGATAATAATAATAATAATCCTTTCTACTATAAGCACAAGGGCTGAAATTTGGGGGAGAAGGTTAGTCGGTTACATCGACCCCAGTACTCAACTGGTACTTAATTTATCGATCCCGAAAGGACGAAAGACAAAGTCAACCTCGACGGAGTTTGAACTCAGAACATAAAGACGGTCGAAATACTGCTAATAATCCGGTGAATAATAATGATAATTATTATTATTATTATCATTATTTATTATTATTATTATTAAGGCGGCGAGCTAGCAGAATCGTTAGCACGCCGTTACGTTCTGAGTTCAAATTCCGCCAAGGTCGACTTTGCCTTTCATACTTTCGGGGTCGATTAATCAAGTACCAGTTTCGTACTTATGAAAATGCTTTGGACAAGCAAAGGGTTCAATATATTTCCGGAGCTCGACATTGGATAGGTAGTACGACCAACAGAATTATGATGTTGATGAAGAGAGGTTCTCGTTGTTGTACACCGCACTATAAATAGCAGTTGGTTAGGAGGGCTTAAAATATAAAATGATCACGAGTAAAAACAAAAAGAAAGAAAGAAGAAAGCAAATAGTATTTAATATATTGTTGCATAACTCCATATTTTCCCTTTGCAAAACGATGGAAATAACAATAGTGTTCTTCTGGGAAATATATTAAGTTAGAACGCTTAAAATATCCAGCAGTTATTTTATGCGGCAAATAGACACATATGAAAGATATATAGTGCGACTTAGATAGACAGACAGACAGTTACATACCTACATACATAAATACATAGGTACATACAGATATACATACATAGAAAGGCAGAGGTGAATGTGTTAGTGTAGATAGGGTTTTACATACACGCTATGTAATTACGTAACTTCATGCAACACGGAAACGTAACACAGGGACACAGATAGACAACTATGTACGTAGATACAAACATGTACCGACTGATGAATGACTGTGTGTGTGTGTGTGTGTGTATATATATATATATATATATATATATATATATATATATATATAAAGAAAGCATTGCGTTGCCTGTATGTGCGTTGATATATGTATATATATATATATATATATATATATATATATATATATATATATATATATATATGTATGTATGTATGTATTAAAGTATATATATATATGTATGTGTATATGTATTAAAGTATATATATATGTATGTGTATATGTATAAAAGTATATATATGTATATATATGCATGTATAAAAGAATATCTATATATATATTTATGTATGTATGTATAAAAGTACATATATATACACACACACACAGAACTGAATTTGCTTATAGATAGATAGATAGATGGATAGATGCATACATAAATATTACCAGATATGTAAGATACACTTGATTACATATAAAACATATATAACCTTACAGCTTAAGTAAATAGAGACTTGTACACAGAAATCCCACATTTACAACTATGTACACAGTATTGTCTCAATGCAGCCATAAAAAAAGACAATGCAGCTACCCTATTTATTAGGAGATGTCCAGCAGCGGACCGAGTGATACAAACTGCCAAACTGCCGTGCTGGAAGAGAGGGGAGATAATGCAGATTTGTATATGAGTTTGTAGGTGTTAATTTTAATTTTGTTTTCTTGACCAAAAGCGGAAATAGAGATGGAGAAGGATTTAGGTAGAAAGAACTCAGAGATATATTAACGTATGTGTGCATGCATATATATATATATATATATAGTCTGTATGTATGCCTAAATATGCGTAAATATATGTATATATGTGTATGTATAGAAGTAAGCCACTCGTTGTATATTCATATATGAATGACTGTGTTGTGTTGATGCATATGAGTGTGTGTATTCATTTATACACGTCTCTGTCTCTCTTTCTCTCTCCCTCTCTCTCTCTCTCTCTCTCTTTGACCCTTTCTAGATATAAATATGTGTTTGCATATCTTATATATAGTCCCTTTGTGTATAAATGTATACATGCATATATATATATATATATATATATATATATATATATATATTTCTATATATGTGCGT
Organism: Octopus bimaculoides; assembly: GCF_046866305.1. Taxonomy (NCBI): domain Eukaryota; kingdom Metazoa; phylum Mollusca; class Cephalopoda; order Octopoda; family Octopodidae; genus Octopus; species Octopus bimaculoides. The sequence continues at coordinate 5,483,559 of NC_142953.1, forward strand.
TTATATAAATATATATGCGCGTGCATTGGCTAGCGTGTATGTGTGTGTGCATATATATATATATATATATATATATATATATATATATATATATATATATATATATATACATATACATATATATATATATATATATACATATGCGTGCATTGGTTTGCATGTATGTGTGTATATTATATATATATATATAGAGAGAGAGAGGTAGAGAGCGAGGTATATGCATACAATATCATATAATGAAGTTCCATGTGTTAATATACACAACGAAGATGGATGAGATGACTGTGCTAGAATGAGAAAAGAATCCAAGGTGTTTGGCGTTTCGTTTGTCTCCTAATGAAATGTCATTCTGTCACCGCGCTATATAACTCACAGAGGTAATGTCCATCGCTTTTACACGCTGTTCACAACTGTAGTACCGTTGCTACTTTCACTTTCGCCTGATAGTCACTTTCATTTTCAGTTGTCTCTCTTCTCCATCACATTGCTTTCGGTTTATAGCCGCTATTGCTACTGTTACTATTGCTGATGTTGTTACTGTTGGTGGTCATTTGTTGTTGTTGTTGTTGTTTAACATGTCACCATTTATTCACCCGTTTCTATTTTCGCTGCATTTTCACGTCTCTTCGCTGGATTCTTGTTTCTACTTATTGATATATATTTCGCATTGTATTTTTATAGCTGTACGCCTCGCATCCATTTTTTTTTTCTTTTTTGCGTGTGTTATATCGATTATTATAACTGGTGCTGGTCAATAGACAGACTGACAGACAGACAGATAGATAGATTAAATAGATAGATAGATAGATAGATAGATAGATAGATAGATAGATAGATAGATAGATAGATAGATGGATAGATGGATAGATAGATAGATAGATAGATAGATAGATAGATAGATAGATTTGATGATTGGATAGATAGATAGTTGGATACATGGATAGGTATAAAGATACACACATACATATATGTGTGTGTGTGTGTGTGTGTGTGTGTGTGTGTACGTTCTAGATGCTACCGGGAACCAAGTCTCTTGGAAATTACCTCAAACCTGACCGATACAATTGCTTTCTCTTTCAAAGCTTAATCTTCCAGCCGTTACCTTCCTGGACTCACTCGCGAAGCTGAAAAATAAAGTTGATATGTCACTCCCATTTCGAGTAAAGAATCTATTGTACTTCTCCAGTACGTAAGATTCTAGTACATAGTACATAGTTGTTACGGAGTTGACATACTGATTGCAAGATAGTGGTTTCGATTCTCGGACCGGATGATGTATTGTGTTCTTGAGCAAAACTCTTCATTTCACGTTGTTCCACTCGAGTTCAAATTCCGCCGGGGTCGACTTTGCCTTTCATCCTTTCGGGGTCGATAAAATTAAGTATCAGTGAAACACTGGGGTCGATATAATCGACTTGCCCCATCCCTCAAAATTTCACGCCTTATGCCTATAGTAGAAAGGATTATTATTATTATTATTGATGTTTTTATTGTAATATTTGATTATTCTTTTCTCCTCAAGGCACAAGGCCCGAAATTTTGGGGGAGGGGCCAGCCGATTAGATCAACCTCAGTACGCAACTGGTACTTAATTTATCGACCCTGAAAGGATGAAAGGTAAAGTCGACCTCAGCGGAATTTGAACTCACAACGTAAAGACAGACGAAATACCGCTAAGTATTTCGCCCGGCTTGCTAACGTTTCTGCCAGCTCACCGCCTTTAATATTTGATTATTATGGACAGAATATTGATGATGGAGATAATGATGATGATGATGATGATGATGATGATGATGATGATGATGATGATGACGAGGAGGAGGAGGGGGTGGAGGAGGTAAATAAAGACAACGACGACGACCATGACAATAACGATGACAGCTACAATAACAGGGAAACTGATGATGATGATGATGATGATAATGATGACGATGATGATGATAAGGAAGTTGATGGTGATGATGATGATGATAAAGGCAACGACCATGATGATGACGATGATGATGATGGTGATGATGATGATGATGATGATGATGATGATGATGATGATGATGGCGGCGGCGAGGACGGTGATACTGATAGCGAAGACCGACCACGAACCACGAAGAAAGGAAAACAAGAAAGTACGGAACATCGTGGGAACATCGGCAAAAGCTACAGACTGACGGAGTGCTGGTGGTGGTGGTGGTGGTGGTGGTGGTGGGAAGAAGGGGGGTGGAGAGAGTTCCCCTCTCTTACCCCGCACCCCTCCCACTTCCCTA
>NC_142953.1:5505819-5513319 GCF_046866305.1 Octopus bimaculoides
TATATCAGTCTATGGATGTGCGTGTGTATGTGTGTTTTTGCGCATGCGCATGTCTGCTGGCAGGAGTATGTGATCGACAGAAGTTAATTAGGGTAAGAGTCTAATCGAGACACCTTTTCCTGAAGTCAATCTTGTGGTGTTACGTAATTTCTTCCAAGATGTCCTTCCATATAATTTGATATGTTTTACTGTTAAAATAACTCGTTTCGGTTTCTTTCTTGTTTTTACTCTACACTTGTGTATAAATATATGCGTGTATAATATATGCACATGTACACATACACACGCACTCACACACACACACATAGATACATATATATATATATATATATATATATATATATATATATATATATATATAGAGAGAGAGAGAGAGAGAGAGAGAGAGAGAGAGAGAGAGATACAAACACAAGTATATAAACATGGTTTTGAGTTAATACAACTTAGTTTAATAAAACTTAGTTTAAATACTTATAATTATGTTAAACATAAATATACTGAACAGAGATTTGATAACCCCGTTTGTCTAACAAATGTAATTGTTAAAATTAAGCCGACATATATATATATATATATATATATATATATATATATATATATATATATGTATATGTATATGTATATATATGTGAGATTATATCTGCGAGTGTGTCTATATATATATATATATATATATATATATATATATATATATATATATATATATATACGTGTGTGTGTATATAATATATGCATATATTACATATACATACGTAATTTACACATATATATCGTATATAAATTTAAAAAATTATTTAGATCTTTGTGTATACATATGTGGTTGTGTATATATATATATATGTTTGTGTATGTGCATATGTATATTACATATATATATATATATATATATATATATATATATATGTTCGTGTGTGTATATACATTATTGTGTATATATGTAGATATGTTTGTGTATATATGTATAGATATGTATCTATATATTATATATACGTAAATTACATAAATATAATATACAATATATATAATTAATATATGTAAATATATATATATGTATATATACATATACGTAAATTACATAAATATAATATATAATTAATATATGTAAATATATATATGCATATATGTATATATATATATGTAAATATATGTATATACGTAAATTACATAAATATATAATTAATATATATATACATAAATTACATATATATCATATATATATATATATATATGTACCACTTACTGGTATAGGCCTCATAGATCTCCCAGAAATAATAATATAATACTTAGTGTTCAATATAGAATATTGAATGGGTCAAACAAACACGACCAACCATTTACCCTCAGACATCAAAGACATTTAGCCATAACCTACTTGGAAACGAATCAGTTCTTTGTCTTCCGATATTTCCATAACATTCTCTTTCCTCTATTTGTATTTTGTCTGGGCCTGCCTGCTTATGTGCATTATATGTATGTATGTACGAACTGATATATGTGTGTGTCTGTGTGATTGTGTTGTGTGTGTGTGTGTGTGTGGAGGGAGGGTGGTATGTACGTATGTATGTATGTATGTGTGCGTATACATATGTGTATGTTTGTTCTTGTGTATATATGTGTGTGTATATATGTGTTTGTGTTTGTATATGTGTATCTATGTATCCCTTGGTATGCAAACATATTTGTATGTATACAAGTAGTTATGCGTGTTTATGTTCGTTTGCATATATATAGATATATATATACATTTATATGCATATGAGATATATATGTATATGTATATATGTGTGTGTGTGCATATGATATATACATACATATATATATATATATATATATATATATATATATGCACTAGTCAACATATATATATATATATATATATATATATATATAAATGTATTTATATATGTTGATATGCCTATGAATATGTGTTATTTACTTATTTATAGATAATCATTTATGTGTTCATGTTTGTGAGTGTGTTTGTGAATATATATAAATATATATATATATATATATATATATATATATATATATATATAAATATATATATATATATATATATATACAGACATACACACATACATGTATGAAATGCGTATGTGTATATTTATGGATGCATGCGTGTGTGTGTGTCTGTGTGTGTGTCTGTGTGTGTGTGTGTGTGTGTCTGTGTGTGTGTGGTCCCTGCCAGTATTGGTATAGAACGTTTTCTTACGGAAATGAAAGCATTATTAATATTTTTATATTGAATTAAAGGGAAATATCGGCTGGCTGGCTGGCTGACCAGCTGGCCGGCTGATTGGTTGAATTCGTTAATCACATGGTACAGCCAGACATTAGAACACGGCCACCAAAAAGACTTATTGTACGGAGAGAAAAGCTAAACCGGAAGTGGAATGGCCGCCGGAAATTCAATAGCTAAATTAGGAGCCCATCTTTAATTAAGGCTGAATAAGACATTTTTGTTTCGCTTTATATCGAGGCTACGTATATAGGATATCGGGTTAACATAGGAGTTCATTCATTCGTGTCTGCTGTTTTATTTTTTGTTATTGTTGTTGTTATTGTTAATATGGAGAGCCGGCAGAACGGTTAGCACACCAGACAAAATGCTTCGAGGCAGTTTGTTGTTGTTATTAAGGCGGTGAGCTGACAGAAACGTTAGCGTGCCGGGCGAAATGCTGAGCGATATTTCGTCTGCCGTTACGTTCTGAGTTCAAATTCCGCCGAGGTCGACTTTGCCTTTCATCCTTTCGGGGTCGATAAATTAAGTACCAGTTACGCACTGGAGTCGATGCAATCGACTTAATCCGTTTGTCTGTCCTTGTTTGTCCCCTCTATGTTTAGCCCCTTGTGGGCAATAAAGAAATAAGGAAGTGAGCTGACAGAATTATTAGAACGCCGGGCGTAACGTTGAGCAGCATTTCGTCTGTCCTTACGTTCCAAGTTCAAATTCCGCCTAGGTCGACTTTGTCTTTTATCTTTTGGGGGTCGATAAATCAAGTACCACGAACGGAGTGTACATATGTCTGTTGTTCACATTTTTCATTTTTCGAATTTAGGAGTGTTTTCCAAAATTAAAAAAAAATTCACTCTGAGCATATAAAAATATCATGTCCGGCTCAGCTCTTTAGGAAACTGGTCGGCTTAATAACAAAAAGATATAACAATTTCAACAAATAATTTTCTATTTTTCAAAAAAGACAAATTAAAATACATGTTACTTGAATAATAATAATAATAATAATAATAATAATAATAATAATAATAATAATAATAATAATTTCCATTTGTATTTATTTGAGATTTAACATTTTTATTAATTTTATAATCCAAACCACCGTCATCATCATCATTATCATCATCACCATCACCACAACCATCAACACTATTATTATCATTATTGTTGTTGTTGTTGATAATCATTGTTCATCATTACAATTTTTATCATTATTGTTATTATTATCATTATTAATAATAATAATAATAATTATTATTATTATTAATATTTTTTATTTGTATTATCATTACTACAGCAAGAGAGATTGGTAAAAACATGTGAGAGACAGAGAGAGAGAGAGAGACAGAGAAAGGGATTGAGAGAGACAGAGAGAGAGAGAGAGACCGAGAGAGAGAGAGAGAGAGAGAGACAGACAGACAGACAGAGAGATTGAGAAGGATAGAAGAATATCAACCCTAAATGAACTTCAGCACATAACTGTTCACACATACAAGTCAACGCCATCTTTATATTCTCCAGAGTTTATAATAAAAAAAGACAAGCACCAATAAGACAGAAAGACCATCCCCATGCATAGTAGGAAGATGAGACTACAACTACCACCACTGCTACGACTATTGCTACTATTACTACAACTATTATCATTATTATTATTGTCGATTGCGAACAGCTTCCTCCCACCCACACACACACATGTATACATATACACACGCACATTAATTCTCTACACATCGGTGCAGCAAAGAAATTATAAAATTCTGTATACCTGCAGGAGGGCCTGCAAAGAGCATGGGCACCGCCCTAGCTATTTCACTGAAATAATTATATAAGTTTGTAACACAGGCACGAGATCAGAAATTTGGGTGAAGTGTACGGATGATTAAGCTAAACACAGCACGTGACTGGTGCTGTATTTCTTTGATTCCCAAAAGAACAAAAAGGCATGGTTGACCTTGGTCGGATTTGAACTCAGAATGTAAACGCTTTCGTCGCAACTCTTTGTTGGATGCTTTAATGACTCTGCTAATCTTGACAGAAAACGAACTCAGGTCATCAGGTTTCGTAATACAGTAAGTATTACTGAGGCTCTTGACGATTTTTCCAATTACGGAAAAAAAAAACCGAATGTAGAACTTAAAGGGCTGCAACTAAATACATGTTGCCTTGTTTATCGCTGATTCATCTTTCACTGATGTAGGATAGGATAACACGGTGTTCTTATTATGAACAATTACGCTTATCACAAATTGATCTGTGCTAACAGGGGCCGGTATTCACTCGAAGATTCTGATTCGACTGAAAACGTGCACCCCAGCGACCATACACAATGCTAAACACAATTTGGGGGCGGCCTCAGAACGGAAGTATTTTCTCCCATACGTTCTATTGTTCATTTATCGCTGCTTCATTTAACACGGTGTTTTTCGCATTTTTAGCCAAACACTCGCGATAAACGAGGATAGTTGTATCGTTTCTCGTCTGTCATTCTACCAAGTCTTCCAAAAATAAAGACAAAATAATATGTCGCTGACATAGTCTCCAGGTTGCTGGAGGAAATATATATATATATATATATATATATATATATATATATATATATGTAGGTAGCATAGGATTCGTCGAACAGGGAGAGGGGGGGAACATTTAATCGTATTAACCCAGTATTTGACTGGTATTTTAAATTTTATTGAAGAACCCCGATAAGATGAAAGGCAAAAATTCACCTCGGTGACCTTGGTGAAATGTGAGTTGAGAATGTAAAATTTTTGGAACAAGTGCCACAGGGCGTTTTATTGTTTTCACTGATCTAGAGACTCTGCCAATCCACAAGTCACTAACAACAATAATGTTAATAATAATAATAATAATAATAATAATAATAATAATAACAACATCATCATGTTCATCAACAACAAACAACAAAGCGCGGTTTTTTTTCTTCCGAATTACAAATTGACAGTCAGGAATTGAAATTAAAGAAATTTGTAGGGTTTTAGGTGGGGAGAGGGGGGGGGCTTCTTTTTTCTTTTTCTTTTTTTTTTTGGTTCTGTTTTTACATTTTTTTTTTTGTTTTAAAATATTATTTTTTTAAGGTTTTCGATTTTTCAAGAACCAAACAAATTAATAATAATAATAATAATGATAATATTAAGTTCTTTGTGAAATTTCTCTAAAAACCAACTCTCAACACACGCAGAATAAGTAGATTGGCGCGCGCACACACACACACACACACACACATACATACATATATATATATACACACACATACACAATCATGCATAAACACACACAGTTCTGAAACTGTTGCAATATACAGTCCTTCATTTTTTTTTTGTTCTCTTTTGACTTTATATAATCGGTCTTTTTTTTTATATATTTTTGTCCAAATCTTCATCTAATTTATTCAACATATTCTCTTAATAGATCTTTTTTTTTTTTTCGCATTTATTATTTTTTTCTTAAGATCAATTTCTTTCACTTCATTGTTTTTGTTCGGCATGTGTTCTTCCTTTTTCTCTTAGACATGTTTCAGTCTTTCTCATTTCTTTTATGTATGTTTTTCTCTTTATTCCATTATACTTTCAATCCAGTATCATCAACATCATCATCATTGTTATCATTATTATTATTATTATTATTAAACCTCCTTAAAATTGACACAGAGTATTCAAATGATTCGCAACCAAACTAGGCACAATTGAATGTTGTTTTTTTGGGGTTTTTTTGTTTCGTGGTTTATATACTTTAAAATTCGTTTTTTTTTTTAAAAAAAAAAACGCCCTCAAACAAATTAAATGAATGATTAAAATAAGATAATTAAATAAGAAAAATAAATACATGTATGTTATAAGTGTATGTATGTATAGTATGTATATATGTATGTATATTACGTATGTGTGTATGTTTGTATGCATGTGTGTATGTTATGTATATGGTATGTATTTTATGTACATATGTATGTTAGCATGAATGTATGTATATTCGTGTGTATGCATGATCGTATGTACGTGTGTGATGCTCCTCCTCCTCCTCAGAATCATCATCATCATCGTTATCATCAACATCATCATCGTCACTTCTATAAGAATCAACTCAACGAAAGAGAAAATTCACAGGAAAAACAATCACAACAAACAAAATGTCCTTTTGAAGTATTTTGGTTTAACAAAGTTTGTCCTTCGCTGTTGAAAGAATTATGTCCTGGAAATTAAATGTGGATGGGAGACGAGTTATTCGAGAAACTATACACTATAGACCAGGGGTTTCCAAACTGTGGTCCGCAAGGACGAGACAGGGGGTCCGTGGAAAGCAAATACTTTTTATGGGCAATTTGATTTTATATATGTTTTTTAATCGAAATCTTTTAATTGACAATAAACCTATTTGTTAAATACTGTTAAATAAATAAATGTAAAGATATATGTTATTTTAAGCAAATATTTATGTATAAATTTCATAACCGTTTACAAGGGGGTCCCTAAGGTAAAGCCTGAAATATAAAGGGGTCCGCAAGTCAAGAAGTTTGAAAACCCCTGCTATACACTATTTTTACAAAATTGTGCTGTTGTGCAGTGTAAAAACAATATTAAGATCACTGTTTACGCTATAAGAATTTTGAAAATTTTAAGAGACGTGAAATAATTCGTTTTTCACGGTGGAACTCGAACTACATAAAGCTATAAATAGTAGCGTGGAAATATTGGTTTTTAGATTTTAACACAAGGTCAGAAAATTTGTGTGGAGGCGTTAAGTCGATTACGTCGCCTCCCCCCACCCCCAGTGCGTAACTGGTACTTATTTCATCGACCCCCGAAAGGATAAAAGGTAAAGTCGACCTCGGCGGAATTTGAACGCAGGACGTAAAGACGGATGAAATGCCACAGAGCACTTTCACCGGCGCGCTGACAATTCTGCCAGCTGACCGCCTTATTGGTCAGAATAATATTGGTTTCAAATTTTGGCACAAGGTCAGCAATGCGATGGAGCAGTGTTCGATTTGTACTTATTCCATCAACTCCGAAAGGATGAAAAGCAAAGTCGACCTCGGCAGAATTGGATCTCAGAACGAGATGCCGCTAAGAATTTAGTCCGGCATGCTACTGATTCTGCCAGCTCACCGCCTTAAAATAATATTAAACCCGATTTCGAGGGAGGGCACTAAGTAGATTGTATCGACCGCCAAGGTTCAATCGATACTTATTTTATCAACCCTGAAAGGATGAGAAGCAAAATCAATGTCTGCAGCATTTGTTTCA
>NC_142953.1:5518319-5545819 GCF_046866305.1 Octopus bimaculoides
ACGTGCAAGTGGCTGAGCACTCCACAGACACGTGTACCCCTTAACGTAGTTCTCGGGGGGATATTCAGTGTGACACAATGTGTGACAAGGCTGACCCCTTTGAATCACAGGCACAACAGAAACAGGAAGTAAGAGTGAGAGAAAGTTGTGGTGAAAGACAACATCCAACTCCAATGTCTACTTTGGTGTGATTTCTATGGCTCAATGCCCTCCCTAATGCCAACCACTTTACAGAGTGTACTGGGTGCTTTTATTGTGCCATCAACACTATTGAGATCACTCTGTAGCTCAGAAGACTTACAAACCCTGATCGAAGGAGAGTTGCCTTTATGCTAGAGGACAAGGGTTTAACCCTCTTATATTTCTTTCGTAAGACACTGGCTTCGTTTCAGTTAATTTTTAAAATAATGAAGACATTAGTGAAATAATTTTGCCAGAATTAAGCTGATGTTTGGACATAAATTAATACGGAATTTAGAAGGCAGAGTTTTTAATTTAAATCACTTTAAAATAGGAAATTTGTATCACAGGACAAGTGTGTATAAGTATGTATATTCACTCACATATCTATACAAATTTATACAACCGCTCTCTTCCACTCTCATTTTGTCTTTCGCTCTCTCTCTCTCTCTCTCTCTCTCTCTCTCTCTTTCAATATATACAGGAGGAAACTGCAGACAATTAAAATAAAGATGTCTTGAAACTGGAGGAGCTGAGAGTTGAAACTGTTTTTGAGATGATGACATATATCAGACGGAGATAACCCACACAGTATAATCAAAACAGCACTAAAGAGCACTAGTTACACCCATAGAGGTAATGAAACAAAACGAAATTAATGAAAATATTAAAAAAAAAAAAAAAGTTATTTAATTTCTGCAATTGTTTGAAACCTTCACCACTATCAAAATATTATAAACACCTTTACCCAGCAGCACATTAATGAAGGTAGAGTGAAAATTGAGATATTTAAATCTATTTTAATCAAGATTGATCTGATGGCGTGATAGATTTAAGTATCTTATTCTTTTACAGTATATATTGGGTGGGGGAACCTGGTAGTCTCGTGGATAAACACATAGACAGCCAGCAGGAAACATGTTGACAAGGGTTCAATGCTATCAAGCAACACAAGCAAGCAGTTTTTTTTATTTTTCATATCAGTAGAAAAAAAAGAAATTTAAGCAGTCTTTACAATCTCCTAAGATGGAAATTGAAACCTCCACCTTACATTACAATTTGCCATCACCTTTGCCCACAAGGCCACCAAAGCAGTTTTGATATATCAGTTGAAAATTAAATATTTAAAGCTATTTTAATCATTATTGATCTAGGGTAGGTTTAAGTATCTTATTTATGACAGAGTGGTTGGTAAAGACGTAGATAGCGAGGGGCAGAGGATAGTGAACATCCTGGCTGAGGGTTCAGAACTGTGTTGGAGCAGTGAACATCCTGGGCCAGGGTTGAGAACTGTCTGGGAGGGAGAAAGAAACTTTTCGTTTTTTTTTTTTCTTAATAGATATTAAAAAAAAAAGAAAGTATTTAATAAAGCCCCACATAGATAATTCCTGGTAGAAATTGAAACCTCTGCCTTAACAATAGGTCACAATTTACCAACACCTTTAACCACAAGGCCAGCAAACCTGTTCAAATATTCATCTTAAAATAAGTTATTTAAATCTATTTTCTTTAATGTCTGCAAAAAATTTAAGTATCTCATTTTTCTTAACATTTAATGTGAGAGACTGGTAGCCTTGTGGGTAAAGGTGTACACAGGCAGTAACTGGAGGACATCCAAGCCAGGTAGTTCAATATCACTGAAGGTGTAACCAAACAAAATTTCCCCAAGTCACCTGATGAAGGCTGGAAGGTATATCAGCCGAAACATTGTGTTAACAACAAACAAGATGAGGACAAATATCCGTTGAATGTAAATAATGTACATAATTCCTCATCTCTTAAATGCAGAAGGGCTTGTTTCTGTGTACCAAAACCACTCACAAGGCTTTGGTCGGCCCAAGGCTAGTAGTAAGGTGCTGAGCTGGCAGAATCATTAGCATGCCAGACAAAATGCATAACAGCATTTCATCCACCCCTTTATGTTCTGAGTTCAAATTCTACTGAAACTGATTTTGTTTTTTCTCCTTTGGAAGTGTGAGTGGGGGGGGGGGGGCAATAAAATAGGGATGAGAGCTGAGTACTGGGATCAATGTAGTTGACCTACTCCCCCACCCAGCTCTCTTCCAAAATTGCTGTCTTTGTGCCAAAATTTGAGACCAACATCATGAATAATATTCAGATGCCAAATCTGGTAGAATTCTTAACACACCAGACGAAATTTTGTCCGTCTTGACATTCTGAGATCAGATTCCACAGGGGCTGAATTTCCCTTTCATCTTTTGAAGGTCAACAAAAATAAGGACTAGTTGAACAATGGGGTCAATGTAGCTGACTAACTCCCTCCCCTTGACAATTGTGCCTATAGTAGAAAGAATTATTTTCTCACCCAATAGATGTAACCAAGGCAGCCAAATATCTGAAGATATCACCAACAACCACGAAAAAGTCCCACAAAGTCCACATGCTACCTTTCTTACTTACGGTAGTTTAAGTATGTTTGAAGTCTTATTTTAAATTAATTGGTTTCAGTACCAGTTTTGATTTTTGTTTATTTTTTTTATGTTGTTTTTTTTGTTAATCAAGAATATTCTAAATAGAAAGAAAGAAAATAAAAATAAAAACAAAAACAATCATTACTAGGTTGTCAAATAAATTCATTCATCTTTCTTTTCCAATATATATATATATATCATCATCATCATCGTTTAACGTCCGCTTTCCATGCTAGCATGGGTTGGACGATTTGACTGAGGACTGGTGAAACCGGATGGCAACACCAGTCTCCAATCTGATTTATTTATATATATATATATATATATAGGGTTATCTTTTACTTGTTTCACTCATTTTATCAAACTTTTATCACTTTTCTGACAGATGACAACGAAGTGCCAAGATGATAAAATTAAAAAGGGGAAAAAAAAAAAAAGACGAATTTATTTGACAAGCCAACAAAAACAAAATAAAGTTTACAAAAAATAATAAATACAAACAGATATAATATCAATTAAATTTGAGTTGGTTTCTTAAAACATAAATGTAAATCACTGATTAAGGAAAGAATAGAATCTGCTGTCCAAGATCAAATCCTGTTTGTCATTACTTAGCCATTCATCCTGCTGGGGTCAATGAAATATTACCATGGGGTTGATGTCATCAATTTATACCCTAAAATAGTAGTTCACAATATTTTTAATTTCGTGATGTACTGGTATTCGATAAGACAAAAATTAGAGGTAAATTCAATTGAAAAGTTAAAAGGAAAGTTTTTTTTTTTTTTTTTTTTAATGTATTTAAAGGTAATTGTTTTTTAAAATATAGAGACTTATTGCTTACCTTTTTGTAATTTAAACAAAAATTAGCTTAGAGAAATAACTCAGTGGCCAGAAGTATGTATTTGAACAACATAGACAAATACAGTATATATATATATATATATATATGCAATGGGCTTCTTTCAGTTTCCGTCTACCAAATCCATTCACAATAACTGTAGCCCAAGGCTATAGTTAAGGTGCCAAACAGTGTGACTGAGCCCAGAACCACATGGTTGGGAAGCAAGTTTCTTACCACACAGCCATGCCTAGCCCCACCTAGCCATGCCTAGCCCATGCCAAGCCACACCGAGCCATTCCAAGCCACACCTAGCCATGCTTAGCTACACCAGCCTAAATTACTCAAAGAATATATTTAAATCATCATCTTTGAAGAACTAGCTGTAGCTGGTCGTTATTTTCCTTTCTTTAAATGGCTTCTGGAATTATTAATATTATTTCATTTTTTAAGGTGAGGAGCTGACAAAATTGTTACCACGCTGGGCAAAATGCTTAGTGGTATTTCATCTGTCTTTACATTCTGAGTTCAAATTCTACCGAGGTCGACTTTGCCTTTCATCCTTTCAGGGTCGATAAATTAAGTACCAGTTGCATACTGGGATCGATCTAATCAACTGGCCCTCTCCCCAAAAATTTTGGGCCTTATGCCTAGAGTAGAAAAGATTATCCATAGCTAAAGAAGTGATAATGCCTGTTTCTCTCTTCTCCACTCTCAAGCAAAAGGACAAGTAATGTAAATAATGGGTACATGGATAATCTTACCTTGCTGGGACTGAAGTCAGCAAAATTTTCAAGACTATATTCAGGATTGTTGCCAGTGGAGCTGGCAAAGGGATCGTTCCCAGTAAATGGATCGTTACCGAAATTTGCAAAGAGTTCATCTTTTTTCTTAGCTGCAGGAGAGCTTTTGGGGCGAGGTGGTGCAGGCCGAGGAGGGGGCTGTTTCTTCTGTTTAGGAGGAAGGTTTGGTGGAGTTGGGGATTTCGAATTAGACTTCACAAATGGAACACTTCCGAAAAGATCGCCTTTGTTACTCTGGAGGAAATAAGAAAATAAAAAAGAGAGTGAGAGGAGACAAAAAAGACTGACACAGATAGAGAGAAAAAAAAAACTATAAACAAAAAACAAAATATACAGGTATGGCTGCACATTACACCTTTAAGGAGCATGGGGACCAGTTTCCTGGTTTCACTAACATATATATTCTTCCCTGGGTGGGAGACTGGTCCATCAGAGGATTGCCCACTTCTGCCAGTTGAGTGGACTGGAGCAACATGAAATGAAGTGCTTTGCTCAAGAACACAACGCGTCGCCCGGTTCAGGAATCGAAACCATAATCCTAGGATCACAAGTCCAACACCCTAACCCTAACCACTAAGCCATGTGCCTCCACAACCAAGAATGAGATGCTTGGATAATATCCATAGTTTCGGTTGGTCACACTTGGAATCACAGGTGGTTTTTATAGAACCCTAGAGAGGAGCTACCTGGGGACTCTATCCCCATGACCCTCCCAGAAATAAGTGGGAGGAGCAGAGATGAATGGATTGATGGATAAAAAAAATGGTTGGGAAGTATGATGGAGGGTTTGCGAGCTGAAAGTACCTCACGTGTGAAAATGGATTCTTTCTCGCTGACTTACCTTTGGCTTTGGGTCACCGAATGCTGCAAATGCTTCAGGTTTTTCATTTGTGTTTGAGAACGTACTTTGAAAGGGATCGGTAGCACTACTGTCAAAACTGTCCGTCTAGTAATAGCACGGCAAAAAAAAAAAAAAAAAGAGAGAGAGAGAGAAAACAAAGCAAATTAATAGTTGAACAAGTTTCAGATGGCTAAATGGATTGGAGAATTGACAACCTGCAGGAGGAAATGTTGAACGGTAAATGTGTAGGTTTCTAATAGCAACAGATATTAGATAGGTGGATAGTAAGTAAGTACTGCCTTGAATAGGTCAAATAGGGCCGGTCACCCAGTTTCTATGCAAAGTGTGATAATAGCTGAATGACAGTTACTTGTCAAAGGACTCTATGGAGGAAGTACCTCGTGATTCTACCCCACCAACCCTCTAGGAAATAATGGGCAAAGAAGATGGATGGATAAGAATAATACCAAGAAAGGAAGAGAGAAAGGAAGGAAGTTAACACAATGGTTTCAAATTAACGAATCAGTATAATTAGTGAAATTAAAGGTAAACTATAAGTCATGCAGTATTGTCATTTCAGTAGTAGTAGTAGTAGTAGTAGTAGTAGTAGTAGTAGTAGTAGTAACAGAAATGTGGGAGTTAAAAAAACAAAATGAAAACAACACCATGACATAAAAAAAAAAATACTTCCTCCAACAATAAAAAATGTATGTATATATATGTATGCATGGATGCTTGTGTGTATGCATGCATGCATGTATGTATGTATGTGTATATGCATGCACAGCTATGTATGTATACACTTAAGTATTTTACATATGCATGTATGCATGCATGCATGTATGTATGTATGTCTGTCATTGTTCAGTTTTATTTCAAGATTTCTTGCCAAAAGAGAAAGAACCGGTTTCTAACCCAGATCCAAGGCTCCTTCATTGGAATTTCAACAACATCAACAGGGTATTTTTGTTTGTTTGTTTGCTTGCTTATTTATTCTATGTTATCATTTGTGTGCACAAACATTCACGTGAACAAAGCAAACATAAAAAAATGTGTATGGGTCTTTTATATATATATATATATATATATATATATATATATATATATATAAATTCAATAATAGGACGAATTCTTTTACAAGAATTTATCAAGTAGCTAGCGTGAAAAAAACCTCACAAGGGAAAAAATCCATCATTTATTCCCGAAATATATATTTATATTTATATAAGGGCATTACTATATAATAACGCCTCACGCCATGAGGGACTCTAAGGTCAGACTACTAAGGTAAAAATATGCTTTTTTATAGTAGTCTGACCTTAGAGTCCCTCATGGCGTGAGGCGTTATTATATAGTAATGCCCTTATATATATATATATATATATATATGTATATATATATATGTATGTATGTATGTATGCATGTATATGTATGTACCTGCCTGTGTGTTTGAATATGTTGTACTTATGCAATTATTTAATTAATGTGTGTGTATGTGTGTGTAATAGATTTATAAGGTGATTTAGCTGCTCTGTGGTGGCAGCACAGAGTTGTGGTCCTTGAGCATTTTCCTTCCTTCTTTAGTCACAATACCCTTTAGAAGAAACAATATTTTGTTCCCCTTTGTACATAAAACGAAACAAAACATATTAATAACTCACTACAGCCTACTATCTTAAAACAAAAAAAAATATAAGGAAAACGTACATTAAACACATTATGCCTGAAATAAATTTTAAAAAATAAAAAGAAGGGATATTCATAACATATACATTAAGAAAAGTGCTTAAAAATATCTCTCTATATAGACATAAATATAAAATTAAAAGTACATGTTGGCATCATACAAAACATGTTGCCTACAACCTTCAAATAAATAAAACAATATATACTGAAACAATTGTGTTATTGTAAAGCACCACCTGTTATATATATATATATATATATATATATATGTGTGTGTGTATATATATTTATATATATATATGATGGATTCTCTCATCATGAACAACAAATGAGGGTTAAGTAAAATAAAGTGTTAATCATGTTCTATGGACATGAATGAGTCTCTTGAGGCCTGCTGGTGACTTGCAAACCTTTTGGCAAAGGGAATAAATTGAGGACTCAGTCTACTTGAGTGCTTGTGGAACATTTACTATGTGTTTCCTTGAGTGGACAGCAAGGGCTACTTTGAGCCATGCTACAAAACCACAATGACAGGTAAGGTTTCTATTTAGAAGAGCAGCGTTTTGCCAGCATTCCTTCATGCTTGCACAAAGTTGGTCCTGATGTTGGAGTTGACTTTGCCCAAATCTTTGAACTGAGGAGAAGCAGGAATGGCACCGGGTCCTGCATGCCGATGCTTTGTTTTCCCAGGAAGAAAAGGGAATATTGCATCACTTCAGATAAAGTAATAGTTTGTCTTTGAAGTGCAAGAGTGGACTTCCGACTGACCTTCTTGTTGGGAATTGGCCACAGGGAAGTTGTTTTGGAATTCTAATTTCACTCATGTGTGAGAGAAGACCTAAATCTCCATTCACAATGCCATCAATGTACAAAGATTGATATATCCTGATGTCTGTGACGACATTGGTGTCTGTAATGGCAGCTTCTGATGCCTGTCCAACTGCATCCAGTACTGGGGCCCTGTTTGGGAGTGCCAAGGTTTTGAGGAGTGTGGAAAACCAACCCTTAACTTCATTCCTGCCAGGTCTACTCTGACTCAGAGAAAGTAGCTCTTATAAGGGGGTCTCAGTGGTGAGTTTAATTAACAAGTCATTTGACAGAATAAAACGGGCCATATCCAGTCCAAACATTGTACCTACTTTATGTTCAAACTGGCCAGATCCAGCCTCTCACACTTACCCTACAATGTTATTCTACAAATAAAGAATCACATCACTGAAATCTCAAAGCTACAAAATAATGCACAATTAGTTCGAAACAATGTGAATAAATTAAACATTGCATTTGACCGAATAATCTGAATTCTAAAGGGTTAACAATCAAATCTAAAACACAAACTTACACTAGAATTACTATGCAAACTAAAACTTTTTCTAAAAGAATTAGTTTAAAAAAAAAAAAAAAAAAAAAAGCAAAAATGACTAAAATGGACAAATAAATAAAATTTGATGAAGGAAAAAAAACAAAACAAATCGATTGTTTGGTGAACCAGTTGGGTAAGCAGCTACTTCGGACACTGGTAACATGGTATGGAGGAAATATTTACCTTAGGAAATACAGCAGCTTCATTATCAGCCACTGGGAATGCATCTTTGAAAGGATCATCAGATGCAAAGGGATCTTGGTTAAAGGGGTCACCTGGAATAGACATTTGAATGAATACGACACAATTACATTGTTACACAACTCACAAGATGGACATGATTATTATTATTATTATTATCATCATTCATATTATCACAATATCATTATTATTATTATTATTATTATTATTATTATATGAACTTGTGCAGGAACATTGAAAACAGAATGAACCACTCTGGAAACCAAGCCATGCAAAACAACATGTTCCAAAATCGAAAGAACCAAACAACGGAATATATATATATATATATGTACGTATATATACATGTAAATATACACACATGAAAAAAAAAAAAAAAACTGTACAGATACAAATAATAAATTAAGAAGAAAGGATTTCTATTGCTTCTAGATTGTTCTGAGTAGGATGCTTCTAGAAAATTAAAACATTTGCATATGTAATGGAAAAAGGAGCCTGTAGTACTCTTCTATGGCATGAAATATTTATTGTTGTTTATGGTATGGTATGATTTGAAACTGAACCCTGTAGAAGCACCCTGGTTTGGGAGCTCTAGGATTCTGAGGAGGGTAGAACCACTGCTTAGACACTATTGTTCCCAGGTCTCATCCAGCCTGGAGTAAGTCATACCAGTCAGGGTTCCAATTACAGGTTAATTAATGTCATGGAATTAACTTCCAGGAGATGGTCACTTACAGAGACACCAACAGGCCCAAGGTAGAGGAGGTCCTACAGTTCTTTAGTTGCTTATCTAAGAAAAAGTAAAGAGTAAAGACCCCCTTCGGTCATGAATGACCATGGGACTGCACCTAGGAAGTTCCCCTCCAAGTCACAAGTCCAGATAAGGTTGTTTATGGAAGACCAGCAGTCGCCCAATGCATACCAGCCCCACCTCTCCATGCCACTGATGTTATCCAAGGAAAAGGCAAAGGCCGATACAGCTTGGCACCAGTGACATTATAACTCATTCCTACAGCTGTGTGAACTGGAGCAACATGAAATAAAGTGTCTTGCTCAAGAACACAACATGCAACCTGGTCCGGGAATCAAACTCACAATCACATGATTGTGAGCCTGAAGCCCGAACCACTAAGTCTATACAAATCCAGCATCCGGATAACTACTA
The DNA here is from genome assembly GCF_046866305.1 of Octopus bimaculoides. Taxonomy (NCBI): domain Eukaryota; kingdom Metazoa; phylum Mollusca; class Cephalopoda; order Octopoda; family Octopodidae; genus Octopus; species Octopus bimaculoides. The sequence goes on from NC_142953.1 coordinate 5,527,832, forward strand.
TGCTTATGACACTTGTTGCACCAAACTAATATAAGTTTGAAGGACAAGACATTATTTGGACTGGCTCAGCATAAACCATGTGCATTGAGTGGTCGCACCAGATGCAGTTTAATGTCAGACCCAGGACATCTATCTGTCTATCTATCTAACTCCATCTATATTCATTCATCTATCTAGGTGTGTCTATCAGTCTATTTAGATCTGTTTATCTACATCCACTTGTCTATTTATATAGATCTGCTTGTGTTTATACCTGTCTGTCAATCTATTTATTTATCAACATAACTGTCTGTCTACATTTATCTCTCCATCTTCATCATCAATCATCAAGATTATGTATTAATCAAATAGAATAAACTATGATTTCTATGGCAATATTTGAAAATTATGACAGTGAGAAGTCTCATCCAGTACATCTCCAAAGAAATCACTAGAGACATTGATAGAGTAACCAAAACCAAGAAGAGAAAAAAAAAAAAAACCCCTGAAAAGTGATGTCCCATACTCACTTCCTTTGAATGGGTCATCATTATGGAAAGGATCTGGTGCAGTGTTACTAAAAGGATCTTTACTTTTGAAAGGATCATCTCGGAAATCATCCATACTTGAGCCGTGACTAAAAGCTCCAATACTGATTGGGCTACTGCCAGCCTGAAAAGAAGAGATTATAACAGATACAGTGAATTATTTTCAACATAAAAATGGTATAAATAAATTAATTAACAAACAGAGGAGCAGGTAGATGATATAAGCACTAATCAGTTTATTTTGTAAAGTGTTGAATTTAGTGAAATTAATTTGCCTCAAGTTATGTTATGGTGATGGTTTCACATAAGGATGAAATGGTGCAGTATGTACATGGCCACCTATGATAGAAATTTTAAGATCTTTGAAATGAGTAAGAGAAAAAGAAAATAGTAAATATGTACATTCTATGCATCTTCTTCATTGCCCTTCAATTTAAAATTCAAGCTTCTAATCCTGCCATGATTGGTTTCCAAGTGATTGTCTCCCAAACAATAACTGGTTGTCAGGACAGACCATAAGTTAGTAGCAGAAACAAAAGAGAAAAATATGTCTACCACCAGGAATTTGTACATTCATTTAATGCCAAATTTTCCACACTAGCATGGGTTCAACAGTGACTTATCTGAGGCCAAATTTTACAACTAGATGTTCTTCCTGTCACTAACTACAAATTATTACTAAGCTAGGAATTGTTTCAGTCCACAGATGATAGACACAGGTGTAGCAGTATGATAAGAAGCTTGTTTCCAAACAACATGATTATATATAATGGGCTTCCCACAGTTTCTTCAACCAAATTTACTCTCAAGCTGTTGGTCAGCCTTGGGTTATAACCAAAGACAACCTCTTCCAGTTGAAACCACAATCTTATGATCATGAGCTCCATTTTTACCCTTGCGTAACCCTTAAAATAAATTACATGCCTCAAGGAACCCCTGCACAAAAAAAAAATTCTATACCATATCTTTCTCATATTTTTTTCATCATAGTTCACGTGGTAAATATCATATATATATATATACATATATATATATATGGTTGTTATATAGGATGATGTCTATATTACAATATTACAATAACCAATATGTTATGCATGTATAGTAATATTACGATCATGATATTAGCATTAGCTTATCTCACTTTTTCTTGCGGAAACCATAGGAACCTTTCGCGGAACACCGGTTGAGAAAAGCTACCCTAACCACTAAACTACACACCTCCACCACCAAGTAGACAATACTGGAGAGAAATTCAAATAGGAATCCTCACTGCAGCGGGTGTATACAAAATAAATAATGCCAAGTAAGAGTACTTACTGTAGCGAGAGTACTGAACTGGTCGCCATCACTTGATGATGTGGGGAAATAGGCAAACTCTCCGTTTATCTGGGCATTGGAGTTGTTGCCTCGCTGTTGATCTTGTAAGTGTTGAATACGAGTCTTGGCCTGGAGGGTAGAAGAAAGAGGAAACTGAATGAGGAAGTGTGTGTGTGTGTGCGATTTGGACATCTAATATATAAAATAGATATGTGTTATTTCTTTACTACCCACAAGGGGCTACACACAGAGGGGACAAACAAGGACAGACAAACGGATTAAGTCGATTATATCAACGCCAGTGCGTAACTGGTACTTATTTAATCGACCCCCAAAAGGAGGATGAAAGGCAAAGTCGACCTCGGCGGAATTTGAACTCCGAACGTAACGGCAGACGAAATACCGCTAAGCATTTCGCCCGGCGTGCTAACCACTCTGCCAGCTCGCCGCCTTTAAATAGATATGTGTGTGTGTGTGTGTGTGTGTGTGTGTGTGTGTGTGTGTGTGTGTGTGTATTCGCTTTTGAAGCAAAAATGGTTTCACGAATTGCTTCCATACTTCTGATGCATGAATAATTTGACCTCGGACCTATGTTAGGTGCTTCATTTGATTTTTTTTTTTTTTTTTGAAAATAAAAAATATTGCTTTATATTTATGATTCACTTCTTTAAAAACGTTTCTCAATGTCAACTTCTGGTATTGACATAAAAACAGCGAAGTCTCTCACTTTCTATTTTAATGTTTGCTGTTTGTAAACAACTACGATAAATTACCGAAAGAAATACTTATGAGGTTCACAAAATTCGGTACAATTTAGTTTTTAACGTGTTTTTATTCATTTATACGATTTTTTTCATTCTCTGAGTGGTTGGCGTTAGGAAGGGCATCCAGCTGTAGAAACTCTGCCAAATTAGATTGGAGCCTGGTGTTGCCATCCGGTTTCACCAGTCCTCAGTCAAATCGTCCAACCCATGCTAGCATGGAAAGCGGACGTTAAACGATGATGATGATGATGCTTATCTCATTCATTATTTGCAATGTTCTCTCTCTCTCTCTCTCTCTCATATGGGGCCTTCATGAGGCCCCATATGCAAAGGGTGCTTTTTTTACATGCCACCCAAGTAAAAATTTTTTTTTAAAGTGAAAAAAAAACACAAAAGGAAAGAGAAGCTACAACCCTCTCCAGAATTTCCACTCACCTGGCTTATTTGTAACTGAGTGTCTTTTTGGTTCTTCAACAGTGTCTCTATGTAGACTTTCTTCTCTGCAACTTCTGCCTCTAAATGGGCTTCTTCATCTCTGAGATTATTTAAATCAGCACGCAAGCTATTTAACTCTTCTTCTTGTTCCTAAAAATTCAAAAACACATAAATAAGCCAAAAGAAACAACAACAACAACAACAACACTTTTCTACTATAGGCACAAGGCCTGAAATTTTGAAGGGAGGGGACTAGTTGATTACATCGATGCCAGTGCTCAACTGGTCCTTAATTTATTGACCCCCAAAAGGATGAAAAGCAAAGTCAACCTCAGTGGGATTTGAACTCAGAAAATCTCAACCATCCATTACATGATTTGTAAAAGCCTTGTTAAGTGATGTTTCCAAAACAGCAAATTCATAATGGCTATGTTATATGTTTTACTAAATGTCACACCAAATTTCTGTTTATATTCAAAATTTGTTGAAATGCAGAGTGACTGGACTTCATCAGAAATAAAAGACAGGAAAGTGTTACAATACAGACAAACACATTTTGTGTACACACGTGTAGGAGTATGTGTGTTTTCATGTTTATAACTGTCTCTCACTACTTACAAAACCTGTGTTTGTTTGATTATGTTCCTATATCTTAGAAGTTTGGCAAAAAAAAAAATATAAACAATTAGTACCCAACTTGAAAATAAGTACTGACTGGTGGTGCATGCATATGCATGTGTGTGTGTGTATATGTAAGTGAAGGTGCATGGCTCAGTGGTTAGGGCATCGAGCTTACAATTGTGATACTGTGAGTTCAATTCCCAGACAAGGCTCTTTGTTGTGTTCCTGAGTAAGACACTTTATTTCACGTTGCTCCAATTCATTCAGCTCTAGAAATGAGTTGTGATATCACTGGTACCAAACTGAATCAGCCTTTACCTTTCCCTTGGATAACATCAGTGGCATGGGGAAGAGAAACTGGTGTGCACGTTCTCCCCTCTCCATGCATGGTCTTCCATAAACAACCTTGCCCACACTTGCGCCTTGACCTTGCATAGTGTCGGTAGAGAAGAAATAATAGATTAGTAAAAATCAAGAGAATAGAGATTTACATATCCAGGTTTTATTAGACGGTTAGTCACATCTTTCTTTGTCAGTACCTACACGTGTTTGCACTGCAAGCCAAGTGGAAATCTGTAGGTACTGACAAAGATGTGATTAACTGCATAATAAAACCTGGATATGTAAATCTCTATTCTCCTGATTTTTATTAATGTGTATGTATATATATATAAAAAATCACTTGTGTTATATACAGGGGTGGGCAAAAGTAGGCATACAGTTGCTTATTGCAAGTGGAATGTTGTTTTCATTTTGCAATTTCTTTTTACAAACCTAAGCGATTCGTAAGTCGACTAAGGGGGTTTGCAGGAGATGCCAAGTTCATTGGAAACCCTCTTCTGTGATTTCTGGGGACTTTGAGTGAGTGCTGGAGCCAAGCCACTGTATACCTACTTTTGTGCACCCCTGTATGTCAAACTTATCTTATGAATACAGAGACGAATATATTTATAGTTGAACTAGAATACAAAATCATTTATTCCATGAAAATGAATTTTTGTATTTTGGATTTTCACATATGAATACATAGAGAAAAACTTCTTTTCCTCTCGTGTTAGGAAGTTAAACTTATTTTAATTAAACAAAAAAAAATATATGTAGATAAAAACATTTTGACACATTTTCAGCCTTTTTCTCAGTATTTTTCTTCAGAACATTCAGAAAAACCCAACAAAAACTGATCGTATTCTACTCTGATGAGGCTCACACACATGGCTGTTTCTGAGTAGTATTCATCTGTATACCAACGATTATAAACAATGTTCTTCTAGAATGGTCTTTGAATATAAACTCAGCAACTTAAACACCGAGTGTCATTTTGGTCAGCTGAAAGCAGTTTTGGTACAAACTTGGCAGACACACATCTCATACCCAAATCTTCAGTGATAATGGACTGAATTGTAACTAATCTGCACATCTTCTGATAACTCACGGATGAGGATTCGACGATTTCCCCTCATGGCTGCATGCACATCTGTGATGATTTCCTCACTCTCAGAACGTTTGTCAATTTCGACATTTTTTCGGCCAATCAAATAAAGTACAAAGCAGGTGCTGGGATCATAGCATCGAACTAAGGCAAAATTACCAGTCTCTGTTCTCATAGTACCTTTTTTAAACATTTTCCTAAAGGTTCATGCTTGTTTACAAACTTTTAATTTGCCCATGTTTCATATGTTCTGAGTAATACAGAGCTTTCCTTTTATAAGATCCAAATTACGCTTTTGGTTGAAGAAAATTGAGAATGTATATTATATACGATGTATGGACTCTAGCGATGTGTCCTGCATATCATTTCTATGGTGCATTTATACCAGGAGTATATGTCCTGTGTATCACGTGATACACAGGACAAGAAAAGGGTTAAGGGGGATAGGAATTGTTTTATCCAAAAGAGAAATCATCATCATCATTATTTAGCATCTGTTTTCCATGCTGGTATGAGTTAGCCCAGGGATTCTCAACTATTTTCTTATCTATAGACCCCTTTGATTACTATTTTACTCTGGTGGGCCCCCACAGCCATCCATTGTTTAAAAACTAGTTTTATAGAAACCTCTTTCAAAATTCCTATTTTGTTTGTCACCCATTAACTTGTGTCGGTTGAATTATGTAAAACATTAGAGAAAGAAACCTAGCTGTTTCTTGCAATACAAACCAATGCATACATCTAAAGTAAAATTTTTTTCAGTGCCACATAAACGTCCCCAGGCCAGTGCTGTGTAAAAGCACCAAGTACACTCTGTAAAGTGGTTGGCATTAGGAAGGTTATCTAATTATAGAAACCATGCCAAAACAGACATGGAGTCCAGGCAGCTCTTCAGCTGGTCAGCTCCTGTCAAACTGTCCAACCCATGCCAGCATGGAAAACAGATATATGATGATGATGATGATGATGATATATATGATGCATGGACTGCAGGGAAATATATCCCATGTCTCAAATACGATACAGATGACAGGCAAAGAATTAAAGGGATATTTCACCTGAAATATCAGAACTGAATACCTATTTCTCAGAAATTGTTTCAATAATTTGTTGTTGTGATTTAATGTTCAATTTGCATTGCTTATAGCCTTCTCATATTCTGCTATGCTTCAAATACAGAACATTCTTCTATACGCGTGTGTGAGTGTACCTGTGTTCTTCCATTTTATGTCTTCTCGGAAAAAAATTTACTGATAACGTTTGGAGAAGAATATTGCTGAAGAGTGAAATGTGATCACTGAAGAAATATTATACTTACCATTTTGTGGATTTTTGAGAAAGAAAAATAAACAAATACAATGATTTGCCATTCTCAGGAATGAAAAAGAATGAAAATTCCTATAGAGACTACCCATATAAATGCAAACAAAATTATCAATGCAATTTTTTTTCCCAAATCCTTAGAAATTCCTTATGTTCCTAAAGGATATATAAATACATGCTTCAAAAAAAAAAAAAAAAATGTCAGAAAATATAATCCAGAATATTTAATACTAACCTACCAGCCTTTGTACCATGCAACCAGCTAACCAACCAACCAGCTAACCAACCAACCAGCTCAATAACATCTCGATTTTATTTAAAGTGTTCGTATTTAATTAAAACCTTCCGTTACAGTTTTGAGTAAGAAATTTAAATGATATAGGGTGTGACCTAAAACACCAGCTGATATTGGTTTCAAATTTTGGCACAAGGCCAGCCAAGTTCAAGGGAGAGGGGTAAATTGATTACATTCACCCCAGTGCTCAACTGTTATTTATTTTATTGACCCAAAAGGGATGAAAAGCAAAATTGACTTCGGCAGAATTTGAACTCAGAACGTGAAGACAGACGAAATGCCACAAAGAATTTTGCCCAGCAGGCTGACAATTCTGCCAGTTTGCCACTTGGCAGCATGTAAATATTGGATCTAAAAAGTCATTGGATACAGAAACGGCAACCTTCAACTTTTCTTGTTTACAAGGGGTGTTTTTAAACCCCTATATTTACATGCTATTATTTACAAAGTCAATCTCAGTAGAAATTGATGTCAGAAAATAAAGACAAACAAAATGCTGCTAAGCCAGTGGTTCCCAACTTTTTCACAATGGTTCCTGTCAGTGGTTCCCAACCCTTTTACTGAAATAAGTTTTCCAACAGATACCTTTTAATGTGTTTATTCTTATATATGTGTGTGTGTGTGTGTGTATGAAATTTTGAATTTAGTTCACGGACCCCCAGTTCTACCTTTGCATACCAAAAAAGATGAAAAGCAAAATTGATCTCAGTGGAATTTGAACACAGAAGAAGTTTCAGGTGTGAAAGCAAGGTTTAGAATCAAAGGGGCTTAGAGTCAATGTTGCAAAGACCAAAGTTCTAGTAAGTAGGAAGGCGAACACATCACACACCCCTTCAGGTAGGTGGCCCTGCTTGATCTGTAGAAAAGGTGTAGGTAGAAACTCCATAAGATGTACCCAGTGTAAGCTATGGACACATAAGAGGTGCAGCAACATCAAAGGGAGATTTAATCAGGAAGATAGTTTTCGTGTGCGGCAGATGCAGAGGGGCAATAATCATCAGAGATGCTCAGAAAACAGATTCCATCACATGACAGGAAGAGAAACTAGAAGTAGTTGATAGCTTCCGCTACCTAGGTGACCAAGTCTGTACTGGGGGTGGATGCTCAGAGAGTGTTACCACTAGAATAAGAACAGCCTGGGCAAAGTTCAGAAAGCTTCTACCCCTACTGGTGACAAAGGGCCTCTCACTCAGAGTGAAAGGTAGATTGTACGATGCATGTGTGTGAACTGCCATGCTTCACAGCAGTGAAATTTATCTATTATAAGGGGCTGTTTTTAAACCCCAATACATGTTCTGAGTTCGAAACTTCCACCAAAATTTCATACCAAATATATTCCAAACAACAGTTTAATAATGACATGGTTATGTTACTAAACTCTTCACTATTTTCAAAATTAACTGTGATAAACGTAGTATAATATGGTAACAAAAGGGTTAAAGTGAACTAAATTAAACCTTTCCAATATGGTAACAAAAGGGTTAAAGTGATCTAAATTAAAACCTTCCATCAAATTCTATATTAATCTATGTTTCAAATACCAGTTTACTAAAGACAAAATAATTGTAATAAATTCTACTTTATTTTCATTATTAATTTTAACAAAGAGATTTTCAACAGAAATATGATAACAAAAGAGTTAATTTTCTAATATACACTTTATTTTATATTACATAAATGCATTTTCTAGATGTATATTTTTCTATTCACAATATATACCATCTTCACATTACACACCCACGCTCCCCATTATATCACAATATTTTCTTTAAATGAATTTTGCAACTAGGAGTAAGTTACAAATGACATCTGGTAGGGGATTTTCTGTATCTATTAATACTTAGGTCATTGTAAAGTACCAGCGATGAATCCCAATCTAAAAAAAAAAAAAAAAGACTTGCTCAAATCTCTGATCAACTTACAAAACTATCGTAATGAAAGTTCATAAGAACTCCATGCAAATGTATAATATACATATGTGTGTGTATGTGAGTGTACACACACATTACTGAAATTATCCAAGAAGTCATTTGATGTTACATAACAGTCTTCGCTGATGAGCTCAGAATAAAACTAAAACATGTCTTGAATTGTCTGCAGTGCACACCAGAAGAGAAAAAAAGAAAAGAAATGAAAAAAGCTATTGGATGCAAGCATAAGTGTGTGATTACACAGTTCCTGTGGCAACTACAGGGTTTCAACCCCACTGTGCTGTATGACAGCATAGAAAATGATGACACAAGTAGGCAATATAGACATTGATTACACAAATAATAATAATAATAATAATAATAAGCTGACTGAACAGTGGGGAGAAAATAAACTGCTAACAAAGATAATAACCTAACATGCATCAGGCTGCAAGTGAACGAAGAAACGAGGGAGAAATAAATATAGAGACGAATAGGTTTTTTTTTTTTAGTTGTCTTTCGTGTTTTTGTATTCTTTTTTTTCTTCTTGTCATTTTGTCTTTAAATGGAAACAGAGATGAGAAAGAAAAAAAAAAGGAAAAAGAAATGAAAGAAAAAGCAAATGCATTGTGCAAGACTAAAATAAATTGTAATCAGGAATTTTAATTCAAGTTTTAAAAGAAAAAAATTTTTTTTTTTGTCTGAATATTTTTACTCTATTCATATATATATATATATATATATATATATATATACTTTTGTATAACTTTTTCATTTGTTCATTCTTTGAAATTTTTAACTTTGTAAAACTTTTGGCTGATAAAACAAGATTCATCAAAAATTTCCATTTATTTTTGATAGATCAAATCAGAATAGATATAAAAATACAAGAGATTGAATTTAGAAAGAAAAAAAAATGTTTTTCTTCTTTTAAACCAAAACTGAATTACCAACTCAAATAACTGATTTTTTAAATTTAAAAAAAAAAAAAAACATTTTAGTTTATTGTTTTTCAATTTCAGCTCAGAAATGGTTGTTTAGTTGAGATTTTCAGTACAAATGTATAACAGAGATTCCTGGTTAATCAAGAAGCATTATGACTTTTTTACTCTTTTAAAACAGTGGAAATTGAAGCACACCAAAAATATAAATAATAATAAACATGTAAATACTGGGTGGGGAAAACCTTTTGGGTAGAAAAAGTCAAAAGCTGACAATGTGACTCAAACCCACATCTCCATTCGACTTTATCTGTCCAAAAGGGGATTTTGAACCCAATACTTACATGTTATTATTTATAGCTTTATGTGCTCCAAGATACACTGTTCCAAAAAAAATATATATATTTAGATTATTTAGAAACTTGTATTAAAGCAACATTCTCCAATGATTTCTTTTGATGCAAAAGGCATTTCTGAAGTATTTCTTTTTCCTCCTCTTTTGGCTTTTGATTGGTCCCTACCTAAAACGTGGTAACACTCACAATTGCAAACAAAAAGCAAAGGAGGGGAGTGCAGTGCCAATGAATCTTAAATTTTTCAGTGCCTGAGGCAGGCGGGAGGAAGTCGTCTTTAAACCAAACACCAGACATTAACGCTTGTAAAGGGATTAGACTCAGCTAAAGACACCCAGAGATGCACTGGGGGTATGGAACCATGTGATAGCTTCACTTGATTACCAAAAAACTCAGAACATAAAGAAGAAGAAACGAATACCAGAATGCATCTTGTCAACAGTTTAAAATTTGCATCAGACTGAGCTGCCGTTTTGTACTTAATCCTTTTGGCGCCCAAAAGGATTAAAAGCAAAGTTGACGTAGCAGGATTTGAAATGGAAACACGGGTGACCAAAGCAAATACTGCAAGGCATTGTATTACACACCAACTAAATCTTCAGATCTAATGCTTAGTGTTAGTTTCAGAATACTATTTTTTACTGGTGTCTATAGATATAGATATATATATATGAGTGGCTGAACAAAGAAAAGAAACTGTAGCACTCATCACGTTTTGTAAAAGCTACATATATATTCAATAATTGTGACTCAGTTTGAACACGATACATCAGTTTCAACAGATGATTGCTTATACACCCATGAAACTTTAAGTCATGTGCAGCTAAGTGAAGCTGTTATTAAATATCATATACATATATTTGTGTGTGTGTGTGTATATATACATATATATATATATATATATATGCATGTGTGTGTATGTATATATGTAATTATATACATGTATGTGTGCATGTGCATCAGTGAATGGCCTATTTGACAAGATAGCAGATGTCTTCTCTATAATTGTAACATGACAACAACCAAATAATTTTAAATTTTAAATTTTAATTTTATCAATCACAAATTTACAAATTTTAAAAAATTGCCATTTACATATTTCATTTTTTCTGAGGTTTTTTTATTCTACTCCATTATTTTTTGCGTTTTTCTGTTTTCTTTTTTTTGATGTTACACAATCTTTATTATTTATTTTTTTTCTTTATTCCAAATTTCAAGTATATAGGTAAAAATTACCGTAAACAGACAATAACAACTTGAATTGAAATTCCATTAGCTACTTGAATCAAAGAATTCATGTCTTAGAGGATGGATGGATGGTGAAGAGGTAATGAGACATATACATACATATATATATATACACACACATATATATAATGAGATAACTGGATGCAGCTGTTTGGATGCTAAAGCTTTGGCATGGCTGACTGGACATTCAGCCTGTTTTTTGGTGGCAGTATCTTTTAGCACTGGAGGCAAACACACTCCCATGCATGTGTCCACAGAAATATACATACACAGAAAGAAGGAATGAGAGAGAGGGGGAGAAGTGAGTCATTATAATTTATTGACTGACCATGACTTGTCATGAACAGTATCCCTCTCCTCATATGCATAAAGAAAAATATGCTGACACACATAAACAGCGGGGGGGGGGGGGAGAACGCAGGAAGGGCACAGAGAGAGAGACATTACAATTTATATATTAAACATGATAGACATGAACACTTTCCTTTCTCTTCATACACATTAATGGAAATATGCTCACACACATGAAAAGGGAGAAAGAAAAATAGTCAGAGAGAGAGAGACAGGGAGAGACAGAGAGAGAGAGTAAAAGACAGAGAGAGAGAGAGTTAAAGACAGAGAGAGAGAGTTAAAGACAGAGAGAGAGAGAGAGTAAAAGACAGAGAGAGAGAGAGTAAAAGACAGAGAGAGAGAGAGAGAGTAAAAGACAGAGAGAGAGAGAGTAAAAGACAGAGAGAGAGAGAGAGTAAAAGACAGAGAGAGAGAGAGAGTAAAAGACAGAGAGAGAGAGAGAGTAAAAGACAGAGAGAGAGTAAAAGACAGAGAGAGAGAGTAAAAGACAGAGAGAGAGAGTTAAAGACAGAGAGAGAGTTAAAGACAGAGAGAGAGATGGGGAGGAAGGGACAAAGGAATGAATGAAAGAAATATCAACTAGCAAAAGAAATAACAAACCATCTGAGTCAGCATTAAACCAATGACGCACCAAATAAACGGCACCAAAACAGCTATGCCAGAACGTCTCATACCCATATATGTATGTATGTATGTATGTATGTATGTACGTACGTGTATGCATGTAAACTAGCTACTACTACAAAAACATATCCATAAGCAGGATTCAGTAGAACCCTAGGTTGAACCAACTGGTGTGGTTATCACAGTACTTGCCTGGATTGCTCCATTGGTCAGCTTAAAATGTACAGACAGATTAAGAAGGTTAAGCAAAGGGCGATGAATAGATTATACAAAGAAAATTAAGCAAAGGGTGCAAATTATTTTAGCCATTTTCAAAATAAATAAATAAATAAATAAATTTGTCCCCTCCCCCCACTTTTTAATTTTTTTTTTTGTGCAGTCTCTCATTGCAGAAAAAATTCAGTGTACAAGAAATATATAAGCAATATATAAGCAATACACACACTTCCTGTTTTGACACCACACTTCCTGCTCTACACAAACTTTTAGCCCTTTTTATATATATATATATATATATATATATATATATATATATACACACACACACGTCGATGCATACAAAGACACACACAGACACACACACACACACACATATATATATATATATAGAGAGAGAGAGATATGCACACATATCTGAAGAGTTTAATAAGCTGAAAAAGGTTATTTCATGGTTTGTGGTTAGCAACTGGGGTTGCTGTATATGCGAGTAAAAAAATCCAAATTTAGCGAATGGAGTAGGTAAAAATCTCCTGTGAGTTAATATGGGATCCCTTGATAACAATGTAAACTTCATTTGACTAAGCTATATTCGGCCTGATGAGTAGCTAGCCGAGTACGCCTTGTATGGGTAATTACTACTTCTAAGGTTCTGCTAGCTATGAAACATATGTAGTCTGGATTTTACCTGCTCCATTCCCTAAATTTGGAATTTTATTCGAATACACAGCAACTCCATGGACTACAACATAACCTTTTTTCATCTTATCGAACTTTGATATGGGAAAAATTTACAACCTTCTCTGTCAATAAACCCCTATTGTTCCTGAAAGTTGTTTTTTTTTTTATATATGCACACATATATATTTGCCAACATGGAAAACAGTCATTAACTAATGATGATGTATATAAATTATACATGCGCATGTGTGTGTGTGTGTATGTATATATATATATATATATATATATATATATATATATATATATATATACACACACACACACATATGTGTGTGTATCCATAAAGATAACAAACATAACATTTTCACAACAAAACGATGTATGTTTATGAACGACCAAAACTAACAATTAACAGAATTTTAATTACCAGTTAATATACGGCCAGACAAAGATGAATTTAAAAAAAAAACACCAACATGGTTAAAGCAATGAACATGCATTAACCAAAAGAATACTGAAAACATGTGTGGGAGTGTGTGTGGGTGTGGGTGTGCATGTGCGTGCATATTTACGCAGTCAGTGAACTTGTGTACTAAAACAATTTGTTGTATCTTGGAAAGGTCATTATGCCAACAAAACACACACATACATGTGTGTGTGTGTGTGCACACTCACATATATATCAACAAACACGAACATACATATACACATACCCATATATACATATATAGACACACACACACACACAAACACATGTACAAACATCTCTACATACATATATACGTCCGTCAATAAGAAAACAGATCAATGCTAAAGATATGCTCTGTAAATGAACTTCAAACCAGTGGAACCATCACTACCCTGGGAAGACCACCTTAATATTGTCTGATCAACAATTATAGTGGAAACAACTACTGCTCACTCATCATAAGTTTGCTTCCCTTCTGCATGTCATCATCATGTCAAACGAACACTCAGCTAAAGTTAGACTGGTCACCTCACCATGTGGAACAGCCTCTTCCTTTCGCTATCGCAGGGTTCCGAAGTTCAACTTGCCACTGTCTAACTGACACCATGAGACTGTCAAGTTCACCACATGGAAACATATATGAAATTCTAGAGTTGCTATTTTACCAAGCTATTTATGTGACCTGAACTGACCAATGATGCCCCCCACCACAAATAGTCTTATTTACAAACTGTCTTTAACCCTTTAGCATTTAATCCATCCATATTTGGCCCAAATATTCTACCTATTTTATGTTAAAACTGACCACACCTATCCTGCAATGTCATCCTAACCATGCCTACCCTACAATGTCATTCTGACCACGTCCACAATGTCATTCTGGCCATACCTACCCTACAATGTCATTTTAACCATGCCTACCCAACAATGTCATTCTGACCACACCTACCCTACAATGTCATTCTAACCATGCCTACCCTACAATGTCATTCTGACCACACCTATCCTACAATGTCATTCTAACAACACCTACCCTACAATGTCATTCTAACCAAGCCTACCCTACAATGTCATTCTGGCCATGCCTACCCTACAATGTCATTCTGGCCATGTCCACAATGTCCTTCTAACCATGCCCACAATTTCATTCTGACCACACCTACCCTACAATGTCATTCTAAAAACATACAAGCACTTATTACTATTGGCATTAAATTTTAGCACAAGGCCAGCAATTTCAGATCGACTACATCAACCCCAGCAGGATATGAACTCGGAACATAAAGTCAGAAGAGATGCCGCTAAGCATTTTGCCGAGTGCAAGAATGATTCTGCCAGTTCACCACCTCAATTATTATTATTATTGTTGTTAATTATCATCATCATCATGTATAAACACACATTTCCACACTTATTACATGCCAACACACGCACACATGTATATATATATATATATATATATATATATATATATATATCTTATGCATAAAGTATATCTGTGTGTGTGTGTGTGTGTGTGAGTGCTTGTGTAAGAATGCATATATATATATATATATATATATATACGTGTATGTATGTATGTATATATATATGCACGCATAAATATATGTATGTGTATATGTGTGTGTGTATTGACATGTGATGATCATCAAATGGTTAAGAAGACAAATATTCAATGAAATATTTATTTAATTTTAAACCATTATTTTAAACTGTAGACTATATATATCATCATCATCATCATCGTTTAACGTCCGCTTTCCATGCTAGCATGGGTTGGACGATTTGACTGAGGACTGGTGAAACCGGGTGGCAACACCAGGCTCCAATCCAATATATATATATATATATATATATATATATATATATATATATATGGGCATAGTGTGCTTGTGAGGCAATGAAGCAATGATTGATTGATTGGTCCTTGCTCGATTTCTCCTACAGTGCATATGCCCACCACGGTTATTGCTCACAAGATCTAGTAATTATAAGAATATGTACATATGTGTGTGTGTGTGTGTGTGTGCGTGCGTGCATGCATGGAATGGATGGACGTGTGTGTGTATGTACATATGTATATGAATACACACACACACAATATATATATATATATATATATATATATATATATATATATATATATATATATATATATATATAATACATTTATAAATATATAATATGTATATAATATATATAAACATATATATATATTTATAAATAACATACAAATTCACTTTTGCAGATATATTGTGAATATTTATGAATGCATATGTGTGTACTCTCACACACACATACACAACATATTTAATACACATATAAATAAATATATATATATGTATATAATACATCTATAAATATATAATATATATAAACATACTTCTATATTTATCTAAACATATATATATATATATATATATGTAATACACACACCACAGACACACACATACACACACAATTACATATAGAAGTGATATGAAAGAGTGGGGAGGAATGTATAAACAAAAAAATATGCAAAAAAATTATCATGCAAAAAAGAAATGAAGGATAAAAAAAAAATAATCTATATGTGTTGGGGGTGGAGGTGTGGAGGTTTCAGCAGCTCCTTCTCTAAGTAGAAACCATTGTTAGCAGTAACAATAGCAAAACCAGAAACAGAACCAGAACAACAACAACAACAACAGAAACTAAAACAACAACAGCTAAGAAAACAACCACCACCACATCGACCACCTACAACAAAAATAATAATAATAATAATAATAATAATAATAATAATAATAATAATAATAATAGTAATAATATTAAATTAAGAATAGAAATATCAAGAACGACTAGGAAAGGATACAGTGTTGGCATGTAAGAATACATTGGTGAGAGAGAGAGAGAGAGACAGACAGACAGACATAGAGAGAGAGAGAGAGAGAGAGAGAGAGGGAGAAATGGTATTATTAATAACCAACGAATCAATTGTTTGCTAAATCATTTATGAATCGGCTTTCTAACAAAAGCTTATAGAAGCCGACTAGTTGTTTTCCAACACTGGAGATAGAGTAGTGGTTCCTTACTGGCTTGCAACAAGGTGAGGGAAGGTGACACCACTGAAAATACATTATAGGGACTTAACAGGGGCTGCATGCATTCTTTAGCATTTCTCTGGGTCGATTATATATATATATATATATATATATATATATATATAAGAATGAGATAAAGAGACCAATGGCATAAGTAAATTTATATTTTATGTAGAATGTCTTTACAGCTGTTTCAGGAAAAATTCAATGTATCCCTTCATCGGAGACGGTAATAGTAGAAGATAAGGATTATTTCGAATGTCTGGTCATGGAGAAATATTACCTTACCTGGAAACAGGTGAGGGTTGGTGACAAGAAGGGCGTCCAACCACAGAAAATCCACCTTGACAAATTCCATCTGACCCATGTGAGCAGGGACAAGTGGACATTAAATAGTGATGATGATGATGAGGAGGAGGAGGAGGAGGAGGAGATATCTACATGGGAGTGCTGGTGAACCTGGTCAGCTCTATGCATGATGACGTCACTGGGACCACTAAACTGCGACGACTCCAGCCCCACCAAGCAAGAGCATGAAGCAAGCAAGCAAGCACTATATCAATACAAGAAGGAGTAAGAGGCAATGTGACCTTGGTGGGATGGATGTGAAGTCAGGAGATATGGAACTATAACTAAATACCACAAGGCACTTTGTCCAATTCTAATACAATTCTGACAAACAGTATCTCAGCTTCTTTTTTGTTTTTTTGTGTTTTTTTTTTTTGTTTTTTATATGAACAGAGAAACGAGGTGGCAAATTGGCAAGACAATTAGCACACCATGTGATTTGCTTTGCAGTATTTCATCTGCCTTTATTACATTCTGAATTCAAATTCTGCTGAGGTCAACTTTGCTTTTCCTCCTTCCGGGCTCAATAAAATAAGTACCAGTTGAGCACTGGGGTTGATGTAATTGACTTGGTACAAGTATAAAAAAAACTGCACCCCTCTAACAAGCTATGTCAAACCAGTGTGACAGAGTAGGCTCGTCAAACCATCTATCCAATTATACACTAAGAGTTTAACCCTTTAGCATTTAAACCAGCCATATCTGGCCCAAATAGTCAACCTGTTTTATGTCCAAACTGGCCAGATCTGGCCTCTCACACATACCATACAATGTCATTCCAAAAATATATAATCACATCATTGAAATCTTGACGCTGTGAGATAATGCATGATTAAGTACATGCCCAAGGTGCCATCAGAATCTCAAAGCTATGAGATAATACATGATTTATTCAAAATAATGTAGAGAAAAAAACATTATATTTGACAGAGTAATCTAAATGCCATGGGGTTAAGTAAGGCCAGGGCAACTGGATAGTACACTTGCCCAAGGTACTGTGCACTGAATTAAACTAAAGACCACATAATTGAAAAGCAAACTGCTTAATCGTTTGGC
>NC_142953.1:5554750-5559750 GCF_046866305.1 Octopus bimaculoides
ATATATATGATAAATACATCCAAATTTATACGCATGTTTATACATATTTGATATATATATATATATAAACACATTTTACATATATGTTGATATATATATGTATATTTGGATGCATATATATATATATATATATATATATATATATATATATATAAACAAAAGTAAATGAGAATATGCATATATACGTACAGGTATGTGCATACCGACATCCACCTGTATGTATAGGTGCATATCTGGGTACAGGACATTGCAAACAAACGTAGACGAGAACACACGAGCCACATAGAGAACATTCTACTTCATCAGCTACCCACGTTTTAACACCGGCGTTTCGACGAGCTTCGGGCAGGACGCATCGTTAAAACGGCTCGTCCCATGGATCGCAGATTAAATTTGTATACGCAAATTAAATCTAGCCATGGAGGAATGTAGTGGCGGACAAAAAACAAGACAAGAAAACAAACAGAAAAGGCTTTACGGCCAGACGAGAAAAATTATGTGTGTATGAACGCGATGAGGCACGGAACCGAGAGAGACAAAGTGCTGGCGTGCGTTGCTTGGCGAAAGCCAAGGAAGGAAAGGATTATTGACCGGAAGCATGTGACCATGCCGGTGTAAAGGGAAGAGAGAGAGTGGTAGAGGGAGAAAGAGAGGGAGGAAGTAGAAGAATAGGTGAGCAACGAGAGGAAAAGAGAAAGAGAGGAAATACGAGGGGGGAAAAAGGAGATACGTAGTAGTAACAGAGGAAGAACAAGAGGGGTAAGGCGAGATACGTAGTAGTACAGAGGAAGAACGAGGGGGGGGGGAGAAAGGAAAGAGATAGAGTAGCGTCGGAGGATAAGTTTACGAAAACTACTTACAATTTTTGTGAGACGCTGCGTTCAATCATGTAAAAACAAAAGTAAATGAGTATATGCATATATACGTACAGGTATGTGCATACCGACATCCACCTGTATGTATAGGTGCATATCTGGGTACAGGACATTGCAAACAAACGTAGACGAGAACACACGAGCCACATAGAGAACATTCTACTTCATCAGCTACCCACGTTTTAACACCGGCGTTTCGACGAGCTTCGGGCAGGACGCATCGTTAAAACGGCTCGTCCCATGGATCGCAGATTAAATTTGTATACGCAAATTAAATCTAGCCATGGAGGAATGTAGTGGCGGACTAAAAACAAGACAGGAAAACAAACAGAAAAGGCTTTACGGCCAGACGAGAAAAATTATGTGTGTATGAACGCGATGAGGCACGGAACCGAGAGAGACAAAGTGGTGGCGTGCGTTGCTTGGCAAAAGCCAAGGAAGGAAAGGATTATTGATCGGAAGCATGTGACCATGCCGGTGTAAAGGGAAGAGAGAGAGTGGTAGAGGGAGAAAGAGAGGGAGGAAGTAGAAGAATAGGTGAGCAACGAGAGGAAAAGAGAAAGAGAGGAAATACGAGGGGGAAAAGGAGATACGTAGTAGTAACAGAGGAAGAACAAGAGGGGTAAGGCGAGATACGTAGTAGTACAGAGGAAGAACGAGGGGGGGGGGGAGAAAGGAAAGAGATAGAGTAGCGTCGGAGGATAAGTTTACGAAAACTACTTACAATTTTTGTGAGACGCTGCGTTCAATCATGTAAAAACAAAAGTAAATGAGTATATGCATATATACGTACAGGTATGTGCATACCGACATCCACCTGTATGTATAGGTGCATATCTGGGTACAGGACATTGCAAACAAACGTAGACGAGAACACACGAGCCACATAGAGAACATTCTACTTCATCAGCTACCCACGTTTTAACACCGGCGTTTCGACGAGCTTCGGGCAGGACGCATCGTTAAAACGGCTCGTCCCATGGATCGCAGATTAAATTTGTATACGCAAATTAAATCTAGCCATGGAGGAATGTAGTGGCGGACTAAAAATAAGACAGGAAAACAAACAGAAAAGGCTTTACGGCCAGACGAGAAAAATTATGTGTGTATGAACGCGATGAGGCACGGAACCGAGAGAGACAAAGTGGTGGCGTGCGTTGCTTGGCGAAAGCCAAGGAAGGAAAGGATTATTGACCGGAAGCATGTGACCATGCCGGTGTAATTGGAAGAGAGAGAGTGGTAGAGGGAGAAAGAGAGGGAGGAAGTAGAAGAATAGGTGAGCAACGAGAGGAAAAGAGAAAGAGAGGAAATACGAGGGGGAAAAGGAGATACGTAGTAGTAACAGAGGAAGAACAAGAGGGGTAAGGCGAGATACGTAGTAGTACAGAGGAAGAACGAGGGGGGGGAGAAAGGAAAGAGATAGAGTAGCGTCGGAGGATAAGTTTACGAAAACTACTTACAATTTTTGTGAGACGCTGCGTTCAATCATGTAAAAACAAAAGTAAATGAGTATATGCATATATACGTACAGGTATGTGCATACCGACATCCACCTGTATGTATAGGTGCATATCTGGGTACAGGACATTGCAAACAAACGTAGACGAGAACACACGAGCCACATAGAGAACATTCTACTTCATCAGCTACCCACGTTTTAACACCGGCGTTTCGACGAGCTTCGGGCAGGACGCATCGTTAAAACGGCTCGTCCCATGGATCGCAGATTAAATTTGTATACGCAAATTAAATCTAGCCATGGAGGAATGTAGTGGCGGACAAAAAACAAGACAGGAAAACAAACAGAAAAGGCTTTACGGCCAGACGAGAAAAATTATGTGTGTATGAACGCGATGAGGCACGGAACCGAGAGAGACAAAGTGGTGGCGTGCGTTGCTTGGCAAAAGCCAAGGAAGGAAAGGATTATTGATCGGAAGCATGTGACCATGCCGGTGTAAAGGGAAGAGAGAGAGTGGTAGAGGGAGAAAGAGAGGGAGGAAGTAGAAGAATAGGTGAGCAACGAGAGGAAAAGAGAAAGAGAGGAAATACGAGGGGGAAAAGGAGATACGTAGTAGTAACAGAGGAAGAACAAGAGGGGTAAGGCGAGATACGTAGTAGTACAGAGGAAGAACGAGGGGGGGGGGGAGAAAGGAAAGAGAAAGAGATAGAGTAGCGTCGGAGGATAAGTTTACGAAAACTACTTACAATTTTTGTGAGACGCTGCGTTCAATCATGTAAAAACAAAAGTAAATGAGTATATGCATATATACGTACAGGTATGTGCATACCGACATCCACCTGTATGTATAGGTGCATATCTGGGTACAGGACATTGCAAACAAACGTAGACGAGAACACACGAGCCACATAGAGAACATTCTACTTCATCAGCTACCCACGTTTTAACACCGGCGTTTCGACGAGCTTCGGGCAGGACGCATCGTTAAAACGGCTCGTCCCATGGATCGCAGATTAAATTTGTATACGCAAATTAAATCTAGCCATGGAGGAATGTAGTGGCGGACAAAAAACAAGACAGGAAAACAAACAGAAAAGGCTTTACGGCCAGACGAGAAAAATTATGTGTGTATGAACGCGATGAGGCACGGAACCGAGAGAGACAAAGTGGTGGCGTGCGTTGCTTGGCGAAAGCCAAGGAAGGAAAGGATTATTGACCGGAAGCATGTGACCATGCCGGTGTAAAGGGAAGAGAGAGAGTGGTAGAGGGAGAAAGAGAGGGAGGAAGTAGAAGAATAGGTGAGCAACGAGAGGAAAAGAGAAAGAGAGGAAATACGAGGGGGAAAAGGAGATACGTAGTAGTAACAGAGGAAGAACAAGAGGGGTAAGGCGAGATACGTAGTAGTACAGAGGAAGAACGAGGGGGGGGGGGAGAAAGGAAAGAGATAGAGTAGCGTCGGAGGATAAGTTTACGAAAACTACTTACAATTTTTGTGAGACGCTGCGTTCAATCATGTAAAAACAAAAGTAAATGAGTATATGCATATATACGTACAGGTATGTGCATACCGACATCCACCTGTATGTATAGGTGCATATCTGGGTACAGGACATTGCAAACAAACGTAGACGAGAACACACGAGCCACATAGAGAACATTCTACTTCATCAGCTACCCACGTTTTAACACCGGCGTTTCGACGAGCTTCGGGCAGGACGCATCGTTAAAACGGCTCGTCCCATGGATCGCAGATTAAATTTGTATACGCAAATTAAATCTAGCCATGGAGGAATGTAGTGGCGGACTAAAAACAAGACAGGAAAACAAACAGAAAAGGCTTTACGGCCAGACGAGAAAAAATATGTGTGTATGAACGCGATGAGGCACGGAACCGAGAGAGACAAAGTGGTGGCGTGCGTTGCTTGGCGAAAGCCAAGGAAGGAAAGGATTATTGACCGGAAGCATGTGACCATGCCGGTGTAAAGGGAAGAGAGAGAGTGGTAGAGGGAGAAAGAGAGGGAGGAAGTAGAAGAATAGGTGAGCAACGAGAGGAAAAGAGAAAGAGAGGAAATACGAGGGGGAAAAGGAGATACGTAGTAGTAACAGAGGAAGAACAAGAGGGGTAAGGCGAGATACGTAGTAGTACAGAGGAAGAACGAGGGGGGGGAGAAAGGAAAGAGAAAGAGATAGAGTCGCGTCGGAGGATAAGTTTACGAAAACTACTTACAATTTTTGTGAGACGCTGCGTTCAATCATGTAAAAACAAAAGTAAATGAGTATATACACACACGCACATACACACACACATATATACACTTATGTTTATATTCCTACGAGACACACTCCCACAATTAGACACATACGCACACACCTACACTCACCAGGACTATATCAGAAACACGTACAGTGGTTGCAAAAGAAAACGTATGATTGAATTAAATAAGCCCGCGACGTGTGTGTGTGTAAGACGGCATAACATGAAGGTAGGAGGTGGCTTAACCCTGTGAAACTTATAATGCTGTTTGGATCTTGAGGTGATGAACGAATAAATAGCTTTCACATGGCAACTATCAAATACAGGCTAAATTCAAATTAGCAATGTTGTCTATGTGACTTTACGAACTGACTTAAAAGTATTTCTTCTTTTTCCCTTTCTGCCTTCCATA
>NC_142953.1:5564750-5569750 GCF_046866305.1 Octopus bimaculoides
AGCGACAATCGCAATTGTTTATTTTGTAAACAAAAATATACGAGATTAAATAAACTATCGACTAAGCGCCTGTATATTATTATTATTATTATTTTATGTTTGACTTTTGTTTTGCATTTGTACAAGTTGGATCCAAGTCTCACCCAGAGACCTCAAGAGACAACAAGTTAGAAGTTCATGTAGGTGTTATGCCTAGGGTACCATATATTTGGATTTGTACAGTTTTGTTCAAGTGAATGTTTAAGAAACCATAAGAAAATTATGTGTTTGCTTTAAAATTTGAGATCACATAGACAGTATTTTACGTAGGATATGGGCAGTTCCCATGAGCACTATCTTTTGAACTTCAGCCATTTTGGGGTTTCCTGGAATCTGATCTAGGTAGTAATCAGCCCGTTTCACTGTCATTCCCAGGGCACATTATTATTATTATTATTATTATTATTATTATTACTGTTGTTATTATCATTGTTGTTCTTCTTATCATTATTATTATTATTATTATTAAAGATAAGAATTCATTTATATCGGTATGTGTGTAAATAAAATACAAGACGTTTGTTGTTCAAATTTAAATTGGAATCGTACAAAATTACACCCACGTTTGTTACCAAAGAAAGCGTATGTATATATACATACATATATACATACATACAGACATACATACATATATACGTACGTACACACATGCACACACACACACACATACAATGATAAACCTAACAAATCTATCTATCGGCAGAATTTGAACTCAGGACGTGGCGGTAGGCGAAAGACCGCTAAGCATTTTGCCCGGCATGCTAACAACTCTGCCAGTTCGCCGCCAAAATAATAATAATAATAATAATAATAATAATAATAATAATAATAATAATAGAGTCAAAATTAAAAGAAGAGTGCCATTTGTTATCTGGTGAACGATATTTCGACATCTCGTGTGTCTTCAACTGGTTCAAAAAATAAATTTGTCAATCTACTTCATTTTGGTTAATATAGAAAGGATTGAGGTAACTCCTCCTGAAGATATAGAGTCAAAATTAAAAGAAGAGTGCCATTTGTTATCTGGTGAACGATATTTCGACATCTCGTGTGTCTTCAACTGGTTCAAAAAATAAATTTGTCAATCTACTTTATTTTGGTTAATATAGAAAGGATTGAGGTAACTCCTCCTGAAGATATAGAGTCAAAATTAAAAGAAGAGTGCCATTTGTTATCTGGTGAACGATATTTCGACATCTCGTGTGTCTTCAACTGGTTCAAAAAATAAATTTGTCAATCTACTTCATTTTGGTTAATATAGAAAGGATTGATAATAATAATAATAATAATAATAATAATAATAATAATAATAATAACAACAACAACCCTTTCTACGAGAGGCACAAGGTAGGCAAGTTCGGGTGAGGGGTGGGGGTCTAGTCGATTACATTGACCTTCGTACTTAACTGGTACTTTAATTCATCGATCACGAAAGGATGAAAGGAAGGTCAACGTCGGTGGAATTTGAACCTCGAACGCAAAGAGACGGAAGCCGTAGCAGTAACCTTTTTATCCGATGCGCTAACGACTCTGCCATCTCGCTTCCCTCACACCCACACAACTACTACTACTACTACTACTACTACAACTACTACTACTACTACCAATACCAAATGTGGAACCAATATCTCCTTTCCACCCTCAGCCCCCACTAGTTCTGTTCTTGAAAATATTTGCAAGCTAAGGAGTTCTTTTATTCCATTAACTTTAGAATTTTGTTTCCAAACAACCCCCACCAGCCACAACCACCATGACGACAAAATCCCACTACCAAGACAACCACCGCCACCACCACCACCACCACCGACACAACCACCACCGCCGCCACTACCACCGCCACCACTACTACCATCACCACCTCCAGCACGACGACGACCACCACCACAGCCACCACCACCACCACCTCCAATATGACAACGACCACCACCACAACCACCACCATCACAACGACGAGACAACCACTGCTACCACAGCTGTCACTGCAAACACCGCCGCTGCTGTCACCACCGCTACTACTACTACTACTACTACTACTACTACTACTACTACTACTACTACTACTACTATGACGACGACGACGTTGGCGTCGTCAAGAACAATGACAGAAGCAACAAGCTCCACGACCATCGCCACCCTAACAACAACAACAACAACAACAACAACAACAACAACAACAACAACAACAACAACAACAACAATAACAGCAGCAGCAGCAGCAGTCAGCCAAATACAATACCATCAACAGCTTCAAAGAAACAGGAATTCCAAAATGTATTTTTTTCCCCCCTCTCAAGAGCGAAATTGTATCTTGACAAATTCTATACATTTGTTGCTGACTTTGTATGTAACAAACTAATGTTTTTTTCGTCTTCGGGTTTATTTCATTTGTTTTAATCATCGACCACCCTCCATTTTTGAAAATGGCGTCTACTTTCTCTAACATCTGGGTTTAGCTAGGAAACAATCGTTCCTTAACCACGATCCGTCCGTATTATTTCTACCGTTGGGGGTAGGTATCGTTTCTTTTATCTTTTTGCTTGTCTCTGTTATTAAACTGCGACCATGCTGGGGCACCGCTTTGAAGAAGCTTTAGCTGAATGAATCGATTTCAGTAATTTTATATATATATATGTATATATATATATATATATATATATATATATATATATATATATATATATATAATACAAAAAATATATATGCATGTATACACACATATATGTACATACTTACATCTACATGTGTATATATATATATATATACATGTGCTTGGTACTTATTCTATCGTTGTCTTCTGTTGAACTGCTATATTACGAGGAAGTAAACGCACATATACAGGCACACACAAACGCACACCAATATATATATATATATATATATATATATATATATATATATATATATATATACACATACACAGTAAATTGATTTGCGTAAAGAGGTCAATAAGAAGAGATCCATCTAATGAGAGTCCAATATTACTGTATGCGTTTCACTCCAGATGTACTACTAATAGTTTCACGTACATGCCAAGTACGTTCATCATGGGTCGATACGGGTCAACAGTTGAAGACACTTGCGCAAAGTACTCCGCGTTGGGACTGACCCCGACATCACCTCATGGCAAAGCAAGCATTTCAATCACACAACCATGTCTTTTGTTTCTATCCTCAGGCACTCCTTCGATAGGGTCCTAACAGAAACCATCGTCATTACACTCACCGGATGGATTCCCAAGCAGGATCATTTGAGACTATGGACATTATCCAACCATCTCGTTCTTCGTTCATTCCGTAGTCTCCTACAGCTTGACTCTGCTTAAATAATCTATCTTGTAGCTTGACTCTCCGCTGTGTCGCTCTAATCGCGTGTCCGTAGTATCATAGTGCAAAGAATTTACAGATCGACCTGGAGAGACACTGATCTCTGAGCTACGCGACCCCGTCGAGTAGAGTTACATGAGAAATCCTTCGGTTGTATACTCGAACGGGCTCTTTCGGTCATCACCCAGCATTCATGACCACAGATGAAATAATCTAGTTATAAATGAATATAAATCTTCAGGTAACGACCTTCCGGCTCTGAAATAAGACGTGAATCGTGGATAGCCATCAATCATAGAGGCGGATCGCCAAAGTGTCACAGGCGTCTGTTTCCTCTCTAAACTGATTGATCTAACTAGCAAACGTGAGCGCGCACGCCTACGTATACACAAACAAGATTATTCAAGAGACAGGGAAACAGAGACAATGACACACACACACACACACACACACACACACACACACACACACACACACACACACACACACACACACACACACACACACACACGTATGTATACACATATATACATATACGGACGCACACACACACAAACATGTATGTATATATATATACAAAGATTCAGTAGGCAAAATTATCGAACGAGATAAGTTAAGAGACCACGACTAAGATTCAGACAATTCATATCTTAATAAAGATAACGCTTTCCTTAGCGACACAATGATAATATATTGCTAGTTGTATCTGAGTAATATATGTCTCTGTAAATATATATGTAGATTCATGAACAGTTGAGGTCTTCGGTGGTTTTTAACACTCGATATCTTAAAGGAACATTTCTGTTGTGGAGGGATTCTGACTCGCACACACCATCCCTTGTAGACCTCGGTGAAATTTGAACTCAGAACGCCAGGATGGACGAAATGCCGCTAACCATTTTGCCTGGTTCTTTCAACACACCGCCTTTTCTCCTACAAAAGGCATAAGGTCTGTAATTTTAGAGTGGGGGGATAGTCGATTATATCGATCCTAGTACTCAACTGGTACTTATTTTATCGACCCTGGATGAATGAAAGGCAGAGTCGACCTCGGCCGAATTTGAAATCAGAACGCCAGGACGGACGTAATGCCGCTAAGCGTTTTGCCTGGCGTACTAACGATTCTTTCAAATCATCGCCTTTTTTTACAACAGTAATAAGCCATTCTACTTAAGGCAGAAGGTCTGACATTTCGAGGTGGGTGCTGGTCGATTATATCGACTCCCAATATTCAGCTGGTATTTATTTTATCGACCCTGCAAGGATGAAAGGTAAAGTCGACATCGGCCGAATTTGAACCCAAGACGTAGAGACGGGCGAAATGCCTTTAAGCGTTTTACCTGGTGTGCTAACGGTGATTTAGAAATGTCAAAATGAACTGCGAACTAGGAAGCATTGCACCTGCTCTGGATCAAGTATTTTCTATTGATGACATACAAATATTTGTAAATCGCAAAAAAAGGACCAAGTCACTTGTTAAAATGACACAGGTTTGTTAGTGTGACATCAGAATGGAGATTACTGTGTGCAAATACGCATGTTTAACCATGAAGAGGGAGAAAATGGAATGAACTTACCGGTAGAGCAGATATTTTTAACCTGGTGACAATGGATGTGTATATATCGAGGTATCCTGGA
>NC_142953.1:5577250-5584750 GCF_046866305.1 Octopus bimaculoides
AGAAGAAGAACAACAACAACACCCTATATTAATAACAGTAACAGCATCAACTACAACGTGAACAGTGACCACTATACTACATCAACAATAAACAATAACAAGGATTTCTTTAATAATGGTTTCAAATGTTGGCAAAGGGACAGAAGTTTTTTTTTTTTTTGGCCTGGGGAGGAGAAAATTCATTACATTGCTCAAATGGACCTTTTTGTATCGAAAGGGGCCGAAAAGGACGACGTTGACGGAATTTGGACTCGGAACCTGATGAGAGACAAAATACCGCGAAGCATTTCGTCCACCGTGCTAACGATTCTGACAGCTCGCTGCCTTAATAATAATAATAATAATAATGATAATAATAATAATAATAATAATAATAATAATAATAATAATAATAATAATAATAATAATAATAATAATAATTGCGCAACCTGGATAACCGCTAACTCATATGAGTGACAATGAAAAGACAAAATATTGTGAATAACGTTGGTAATGAAATTGAAGCCCTTGATGGTGACAGTGTTGCCCCTGGAAGGCTCAGAGAAACCGGCCCAACTCCAGCCTGTCGTTATTAATGTGTATTGAACGCGGTCTATACTGTAACGGCAACAACGAAAGTAACTACTATGCATCCAATAACAACAATATTAAAAATACAATAACTGTAAATGCAACAAAACTAGAAACGGCTGTTAAAAAAATTTTTAATCGACAGCATTATTTTTAGCAGCAACCACCGGCACAGCAACCATCAACAGTAACAACAAGCATTATTATTTACAGCAACCACAATGACGGTAACTATCAACAAACATCGCTTCAACTGCAGCAACAACAACTTTATTAAAGGCAACCAGTCATAGCAACAATCAGCAATCATCATATTAATAACGACCACAACAGAAACGAACTGAAATACAAACAGTTACGATAAAAAAATGGAGAAAATGTTTTAAAAATATATATAGGAGAAAATGCATGACAAAGTCCCAAATATTATCACGTGTACAATTTTAATGGGAAATGCTAAAAATGAAGAAATTAAACATTAACAATACAAGATAAATGGTAAGATTTTAAAATATAGGAAAAAAATTTCAAATATGAAATCAAAATTGTAGTTAAAATGAGCAGCAGTCAAAAATTTCGATAAAAATGTTTTTCGTAAAATAAAAATACATTGAAAATGTATATATATATATATATATATATATATATATATATATATATATATATATATATATATAAAACCTAAGGAGATTTATATACAAATAATAAATGAAAAGTATTGCCATGAAAAAATGTATAACCTCATATACACGAGCACCTGTGTGTATAAGTGCTGCATGCATGTATTTTATACATATATATATATATATTTTATTTATATATATATATATATATATATATATATATATATATATATATGTAAAATACTTGTATCTTTAAGTTGTTTGCAAGAAGTTAAAAAATATATATAAATATATATATATATATATATATATATATATATATATATATATATATATATATATATATATATATATATATATAATACAGACGTGTATAAATATATATATATATATATATATATATATATATATGTATATATATATATGTGTGTGTGTGTATGTATGTGTGTGTGTGTATGTATGTGTATGTGTGTGTGTGTGTGTGTGTGTGTGTGTGTGTGTGTGTGTGTGTGGTATTGCTAAGAATATGTTTTCATTTAGTGTTTCATACCACGCTTGTTTATCTCCATGGAATAGACTTTAATAGGATAAAGTTTTATAACTGGTTGCAGTAAAGTGCTTGGATAATATGGCGAGAAATAAAACACCCCCCCCCCCCCACACAAAACTATAATACAAGATATTCCATCCAAAAAGCACTACATATGATATCCAAAATTTATCAACCAAAGTTAAAATAATATCAATATTGATACACTCGCCGCTTTTATTGTCTATTGCTGTGTATATGTATATGTTTGGACGTGTATGTATACGTATATATAATTCACTAATATTATTAGTGTCGCATTGTCGATATTATTATCATTATCGTTAATATCATTATCAATATTATCGTAACCAATAACCGCCTCCGTAACAAACAAATATATTTCGCGGGGAGGAAAACTGTAGAAGTAAAAATAAAATAGACAGGAAACAAATAAAATCTCCTTAAAACTGAACATATTAAAATATTGGAACGGGGGAGTATTTAAATTGTCAGCTTATCGATACTTCTCACTCTCTCTCTCTCTCTCACACTGCCTCCCTCTCTCACAAAGTCTCTCTCTCTCTTCCTCATTGCCTCCCTCTCTCACAGATTCTCTTTCATTCTTTCAATCTCTTTCTCTACATACACTGGCACTCCGTCGGTACCGTTGACGACGGTTCTAGTTGATCCGATGAACAGAACAGCCTTCTCGAGAAAATAACGTGGCTGAGTACTCCACAGACAATCGTAGTTCTCTGGGAGATCAAACATGACATAGAACGTGACAAGGCTGGCCATTTGAATTACAGGTACTACTCATTTTTTGCCAGCTGAGAAGACTAGAGCAACGTGAAATAAAATGGAAGTATGCAGTTAACTCGCATTGCTTTACACACACACACACACACACACACACACACACACAATGTTCTGGTCAGCGAGAGGCTACAGTAGAAAACACTTATCCAAGGTGCGACGCAATGGGACTGAACTCGGAATCATGTGGTTGGGAACCAAGCTCCTTACCACACAGACTCGCCTATATATATATATATATATATATACACACACACACACACACACACACATATATATATATATATATATATATATATATATATATATATATATATATATATATATACATATATATATATATATTTATCCGATATATATATACATATCCTATATATATGTGTGTATATATATATATATATATATAAGCATGTGTGTGTGTGTGTGTGTGTGTGTGTGGATGTGTGGATGTATATACAGCTCATCATCTTTTCTCCAAAATTGATCATCCTAATAATAGATTACAACTCGTGTCTGGTTTTCTTTTTCGTTATTAATTCCTATATTTTACATCTTCTTCTTGCTCCCTCCCTCCCTCCCTCCCCACCTCCTCCTCTCGCTCTTCTTTCCCCCTTTCCGGTCTCATTCTATTCACCATTTTTTTCTCCTTACTACCCTCACCTTTTTTTTTATATCTCATCCTATTCTATCCTAGGCACACCATTTCCCCCCCCCCCAAAAAAAACCCCCAGCATACCTATTAGCTGAGTACACCCAATAATAACCACAAAATATAAACAACCCCCCCACCATAAAAAAAACAATAAGAAGGAACTCAATACTAACAATAAATCATATTAACAATAAAGAAACTATAATTTTCCTCGTCTTATTTCCATTCCTTCCACTGTTTACCAATTCCAATATTTTTTCTTTTATTTCCTCTTTATGTATTTTCATATTTTTTATTCCTCACCATCATGGCTTCTGATCGATATATAGTTTATCACCTTAAATGGCTGACCTCGAATAAAGTGTCTTTTTATAACTAATATATATCAATGTTAAGACGTCGAGCTGGTAGAACAGTTTGCACGCCGGACGAAATGCTTGACAGCATTTCGTCCGTTTTCATGTTCTCAGTTCAAATTCCGCCGGCCGCGGTTGACTTTGCCTGTCGTCCCCTTCGGGGCTCGATAAAATAAGTTCCAGTTAAGCAGTGGGGGTCGATACATACCTACATACAAAGCAAACGCACACATACGCACTCACACACATATATATATATATATATAAATGCGTGTTTGTGTGTGTGTGTACGCATGAATGTATAGATGGCTTGATGTATGTATTTCGGAACGCAAAGTAACACTGGTGAAACTAATACATATCGATAACAAAACACACAGGGCCTTTCTGTTTTTCATCCCACCCACCCGTCCTTTCTCCCCCCCCCCAGTTCTTTTTATCTCCCCTAAAACGAACGAAGCCAAATCTTTTAACCGAGATTTCCTTCTTAATCGTATGTAGTTGTCAAGTTAAATTAGCCGACACATGTCCCAGACATCAGTAACTGTTCATGTCGGATTGTCTCCCCTGGAGATTTCTGACTGTGACCGAGGGTTCCAGAACCCAAAAGAAACACCCTTTTCCAATCTGTTTTACTTGTTTAACTTTCAATTAAAGGCTATAACGAGAAATGGGGCAATATTTTCTCGGGCGTAGCCGTGTTTCATTGGTTATTCTATCTATGTTCCATTTCTTTATTGTACACTGGCTTCTCTCTTTACATTCATCATACTCCCAGTCATGTGTATGCATGTATGTATACTGTGTGTATATATGTGTGTGTGTGAGTGTGTGTAAGTGTTTAGTTTTCTGTATATCTATGTATATATGTGTTCACATATGCATACGGATACATATATACTCTCACAGCCAGACAGCCACACTCAGATATATAATCATATATACATGCTCTTTATATAAGACACACACACACACACACACACACACACACACACACACATTCAATATTATATACGTGTATATATCTGTGTATATATATTGATAAATGTGTGTACGAAGAAATATAAATATATAAAGGAAACAGGCTACATACATATATGTATGTATCTTACGTATATCACTCCCTCTCCCATATATATGTATATATACATATGTGTGTGTGTGTGTGTACACACTCACACGCACATATATATACATACATACATACATATATATATATATATATATATATATATATATATATATATATATATATATATATATATATATATGTATATATGTACGTATACGTATATTCATCTGTCTATATTCTGTACAGATGTGCACCCTTAAAAGAAGTCCAAACACCCTTTCTTTTCTAATCCCCGATAAAATAGTTAAAGGGTAGATAAACCCAAATAAATCATTATACGCATCTATCTTTCCCTTTCTCTCCCTCACCCTCTCTCTCACTCTCTCTCTCTCTTTTTCTTCTGTCCTTCTGCCTTTCTCATTCTGAGAGCGATAAGTGGGTGGTAGATGTTGTGCCACTGGTGCTGCTGATGATGATAATGATGATGTTATTGATGATGATGGGGGCAGGTTTAGAAGGTAGCTTAGCCTTGGATGGGGACTGTCCCCTGTTGGCGGGAAAGGCGCAGTTTGTGGGTTGGTTTGAGGTGTAAATTTCCAGGAACACGTTATTTCATAGTTGGATAAATGTCGATAGGGTTGATGGCTATAATGGTTACTAGATAATGTTTCTTGTATTGGTTGTTGCTGTTGTTGTTGTTGCTGTAATTGATGTTGCGGTGGCTGTGGTATCCATGATGTCGGGAATGGCCGTGGGGCTAGTAGAGATTTCGATTAAGGGAATTCTGAAAGGCGGCGAGCTGGCAGAAACGTTAGCACGCCGGGCGAAATGCTTAGCGGTATTTCGTCTGCCGTTACGTTCTGAGTTCAAATTCCGCCGAGGTCGACTTTGCCCTTCATCCTTTCGGGGTCGATAAATTAAGTACCAGTTACGCACTGGGGTCAATGTAATCGACTTAATCCCTTTGTCTGCCCTTGTTTGTCCCTTGTATGCTTAGTCCCTTGTGGGCAGTAAAGAAATAGGAATTCTGAAAGTAGAGTGGCTGGGCATTCTTTTCCTTTCTTTTCTATTCTTGTCTACTCTAGGCACAAGGCCCGAAATTTTGTGGGAGGTGGTCAGTCGATTAGATCGACCCCAGTACACAACTGGATGAAAGACAAAGTCGACCTCGGGGGAATTTGAACTAAGAACGTAAAGATAGGCGACATACTGCTAAGCATTTCGCCCGGTGTTGCTGATGTTGTTTACGATGTTAATGGCTGTGGTGGTTGTGGTGGTAGTGTTCGTGGTTTTAGTGATGGTAGACATCAAGTTGATGATAATGCTGTCACTTCTCTTGATGTTCATCACCGTCAGCACCATCATGAACATCATCATCATCATCATCATCATCATCATCATCATCATCATGATTATGAACTTCAGTATCGTCGCCCTCGTCGTCATCATCATCATCATCAACATCACCATCACTGTCGTCATCAGCGATATCTATAACACATGGCATTGAATGAATTTCTTAAAAGGACCTTCTTTGATCGTCTATAAACGTTAGTGTCATGGACGTCTGTGTATGCTCGCGCGTGGGCAGGATATAATATATATATATATATATATATACGCACACATATATGTATATTTGTATAGGTAGATATACATACATATATATACACGCGTGCATTAATGAACATATATTTCAGTATATATTCATGTATGTATATATGAGTGTTTGTGTTTATGTGTGTGTGTGTGTGTGTTTGTGTCTGTGCGTGTGTGTCCCAAAATGTCTGACAAGTGAAAAGGAAAACCAATATACGGTGTTATCACGGTTTACGATATTTATCTGGTGTAACATATAGCGTTGTTGTTGGCATAGTGTTGGCAGTGGTTGCGGCGGTGGTATAGCTGGAAGTCATGGTTGCGGTGGTAGCGGTGCTGGTGATGGTAGCGACAAACGAAAACCAAGCAAAGAATGTAAAAAAAAAGGTAAAAAAAACCCCTCTAAAACACACAAAAAAACAACAACAAAAGACAAGTTATTCTGTATAAGGACGTCTAAATCTGTTTCTGTATAAACATACGCATTCCTGTATGAGAATAAGCTGATTAAATATCAAGGCAATACGTGATTAAGAATCTCCTTCTTAACCCACTGTATGTGTGTAGGGACATTCGCTCACTCTTTCTCTCTTCTTCTATGCCTCTCGCTCTCCCTCTCTCTCTCTCTCTCTGTATCTCAAATACACATCATAGCAACACGTACATATACATACACGCATATTTATATATAATCACCAGAAACTAAAGCTTTTAGTAGTTGCCGTGGAATTGAATAAGCGACCAGGTCGCAGTAATGCCACAAATACGTTGACACCTCCAGATATAAATGGAAAAAACAAAATGGAGTAATATATTAGGTACGTTTATCAGACGACGAATTGGTAGAATCGTTAGCGCGCCGAGCAATATGCTTAGCAGTATTTCGCCGAGTAGACTATCCTCGACGGAAGGTTGGTCGCCACTGCTCCATGATATTAAGCATTGTTTATCCTGTAAAAATCTGAACAAACAGATCACTAAATATTGACGAAAATCTGCTTCAAAGTCCTTCAGACTCAGTTGATGCAGCTGCAGGTATCGTCACCATCTTTATCGCGTTAGTGCGGTTTTATTATCGAATTACGGTTTGCAAATTGCATTCTTCACCATGTATGCGAATATGTATGTATGTATGTATGTATGTATGTATGTATGTATGTATGTATGTATGTATGTATGTATGTATGTATGTATGCATATGCATATATATATATATATATATATATATATATATATATATATATATACTGTGAAAATAATAAGGGTAGAAAATTTAGAAA
>NC_142953.1:5587250-5592250 GCF_046866305.1 Octopus bimaculoides
CTCCTCCTATTACTACTACTATTGGTAATAAGCATGTTTTCAAATTTTCAAAATTGAAAGGCAAAGTCGACCGCATAATAATAATAATAATAATAATAATAATAATAATAATAATAATAATAATAACAGTAAAATAATTAGCATATTCCTGTATCACTGTTTTTCCATCCTGTCTTTTACTTTCGGAAGAGGTACTAACATGCGAAACGTCATCAAAAATCTCTTAGCATTTTATTCCATTCAAGCGGTAAAAAAACAACTTATTGATCGCATTGTAGTCATCCTGAAACTATATGCTTGTGAGTGTGTGTGTGTGCACGCGTGCTCGCATGTGTGAATTGTGTACGTGTGTATACTTTATATACCCCCACCCGCAAAAAAATAGACAATAAAAAAGAAACAAATAGAATTACTATTTATGCATTACTCACACATCACTCAAACAGATATGGAATCTGCAGGCACAAGGTGGCGCCACATGTACTGCACGGTACAGTAGTTAGGCTGTGGATTAGAAGTGTATGTGTGGGAGCAATTATCTCTCTACATCTGCAAATAGAACGCATTCAAGGTCGTAGAGGAGAAACATATCATTGTCTTTGTGAAGAGATTGATGATATCGTATCAGATATACAATATGTACGCCTGCTCTGTTTGTATATATATATATATATATATATATATATATATATATATATATATATATATATATATATATATATATATGTATATATATATATATATATATATATATATATATATGTATATATATGTATATATATATATATATATATATATATATATATATATATGTATATATATGTATATATATATATATATATATATATATATATATATATATATATATATATATATATATATATATATATATATATATATATACGTATGAGAAAATGCACACGACGCGGGAATACATGTAATGAATATATTATATACGCACGAGTACATGTAAATGTGTACGCATATATAGACACCAGTGTATACGTATATAAATTTATATAAATCATATATGTACATATGTGTATATGTATAAGTGTGTGTGTGTATTTATGCAGATGTGTATACGGAAACATGGTACAATGTATCTTGCTACACACAGGCATTCTTGTATTTCAGTATGCACATATGCACATATGTAAGGAAACGTATGTATTACGTACGTCTATCATACATATACTAAAAAAGCGCACACCTATTACGTGTATAGAAATATATATACCATGGTTTATTAGACTAAGTGCGTATACCTACTTAAGCAGACGTACACAGAAACGTACGCATGCGTTGGGGTCTTCTATTACTATCTTCATGTGTAAATATATATTTACTTATGCGTCTTTCTGCGTATATTCATATGTAGTTATACATAATCATTACGTAGACTCGTTTTATCTATCTATCTATCTCTTTCTGAGCTTCTAGACATAGAGCCGTTATTACTTTGGATATTTATGACGATTTATATATGTGTGTATGTATGTATGTGTATATATATATATATATATATATATATATATATATATATATATATATATATTTAGGTAAGCAGATATACATTTGCATATTTAGACATGCTTACATGTGTTCATATGCATATTTGCATATTAACATGTATACAGTTGTGGCTATATACATATATATATATATATATATATATATATATATAGGGAGAGAGAGAGAGAGAGAGAGAGAGAGAGAGAGAGAGAGAGAGAGAGAGAGACAAAAACACACAGACAGACATATATACATGTGTGTGTGTGTGTATGAGCATATATAGACTCATAGATAATTAGATATACATGTAAGCAGATGTACATGAATAAAGATTCTAAGCCTCCTCCAAATATAATAAATCATTTAGCAATATAAGCTGAATATAATATGTAATATATTCTACAATAGAGTCAACTTCAATGAAACATTTAGTTGTTACATTAACGTATTAGTAAAGCAACAACTGGGTCTAAAGAAAACAGCTTTCTACGGAGGGCGAACACCAAAGCAAAGGTCATAGATAACACAATATCACATGATTTTAGCCAACCAACCACAATTATGTAGACTCGATTGAGACTTAGCTATAGGTAACAGCAATGAAAATCTTTGTGAAAGAATAAGTGAATAATGTAGCTTACGTCTGTGTGAAATGTCAGTGAGATAATAATAATATAGATCCTGTGGTAGCCAAATATAATTGGAAGATTAAGAAGACCTGTCTGCTTAACAATAAATTCTAAAGAACAGCGAATATCTACAAAGTGGAAGTAATGTCCAAATGGGTTCCGAGGAAATGGAAACAGAAAATAGTTTCGTAATGATGTGTCAAGGCTGTTACAGAATTCATTTTTCAACCACAATTCACCTTCGCGAATAAGGGAAAGAGAAACACAACAGCATTGTCAAGATACGTTTGGAAATTAAGAGAACAATGTGTTGACTATTTCACTATAGTCTGGTCGAATAACGAACATATCACATTCTGAAGGAATATCATTATAAACAACCAGCTGATACGTTAAGCTAAAATATTTAAATAGTTTCGAAATGCAGAAGCAAGAATATAATTTAATATTGCTTCTGTCGCGATTTAATATTTTTTAAATAATAAATCACAACTGGCTTATGTTAATAATAAATGATATCGCTTGTCAACTGGGTATTCGCGCCACCAGTGCCTGAGTAGTTACTGAGACTATGTATATCGCTAGCAGAAGAATTGCTGGTATTTCCAGCTTTCAGGAATCTACCATTGACAAGCCCAAGGTAGGCCGAAATCAAGTAGTATGGTAGTCGCGGTGACGGAGATAGCGGTGACTTATCTCTCGCTAGCGATATAAACAAAAGTGCTCATATGCATCCACTTTTTTAGTGAGGCAAGTTTAACACTAAATATACACATATCTAGACATACAAGTAAGAGTATACACACACACACACACACACACACACATATATAATACAATGTTGAAAGCGAAAGCCAATAAAATCACCACGCTAACCCGACCACAGACACCACTGCTGATACCAGCAGCACCACCATCAACACCACCAGCAACAGCAGCAGCGGCACGATGACGACGACCGCCACCACCGCCACCACCGCCACCACCGCCACCACCGCCATCACCACCACCACCACCAACAACGACGACAATGGTATCAGAATGAAAATTAGCATCATCCTCGTTGCTATCATCGTTAGCATCGCTACCTCCATTGTTTCAGGAAGCACCAGCACCAGCACTACAACCACAACCACCTCCACGACCACCACCACCACCGATACACCCACCACCTACACAACCGCTACTTACACCACCACCACCAACAACACCACGAACATCACCATCACAACCACCATCAACACTACCATCACCAACACAATCACTACCATCGCCACGACCACCTCCACCACCACTACTACCAGGAACATCACCACTACCACCAACACCACCAGTACAACCACCGCCACCGCCGCCGCCACCACCGCCGCCGCCGCCGCCGCCACCGCCGCCGCCGCCGCCACCACCGCCGCCGCCGCCGCCGCCGCCACCACCATCCAGATCACCATCCCCCGTATCAGCAGCATAATCACTTAAAATGATATTACGTGGACATAAATAACAACAACGCCATCACACTGTATATACCCTCGCCGCCATACATTTACACATACATATATACATGCTCACACACTCACACACACATCTAAATACGTACATACATACATAGATACATACATATAAATACCGTGCACACACAGCCATACACACAAGTGGAAGTGGAGAAGATCAAGTGTGACGATAGCGGATATTTATGGCTTCTGAATAAATAAGGATCTGTTGTATCGATTATTATACAGACACACACACACATCCTCACACATAGATGCGCACATACACGCATATACACATATATAAACACACGCTCACATTTACTGACAGGGAGACATATGAACGTATGCATTATGGTTATGTTTGCAAATGTGCGTGTCAATGTATGTATGAGTGTATATATGTGTATATATACATAAGTAAATCTGGTATATATATAAATGTTATATATATGTATATATATTTGTAAATCTGATAGATATATATCAATATATATATGTATATATACATTTGTAAATCTGGTGTATATATATATATATATATATATATATATATATATATATATATATATATATATATGAAATATATATATATATATATATATGAAATATATATATATATATAATGTATATATATAATATATATATATATATTTGTAACGCTGGTATATAACATAGATATATAAATATAAATCCGTGTGTATGTATATATGTGTGTGAGTGTGTGTGTGTGTATTTGTAAGTCTGTATATATGAACGTAAAAAGAAACCGGAAGCTCTAAAAAGCAGAGCAACAAAAGCTAAGAGTATTGTATAATAAAGCAGTAACAATAAAAATATAAACACAAAAAGAATATCGAATATCAGCAAAAATAATAACAACAACAGCAACACTACTACTACTACTACTACTACTACTGCTACTACTACTACTACTAATAATAATAATAATAATAATAATAATAATAATAATAATAATAACAATGATGATGACAATAGTAATGATCCTGATGACGATGGTGATGATGATCATATTAAATATGAATAACTATACTACTGCTACTACTGCAGCTACTGCTACTACAACTACTACTACTCGTAGTATAAGAATTATTATTATTATTATTAATAATAATAATAATAATAATGATAACAACAACATCAAAAATAATAATAAAGATGATGACGGTGATGATGATCCTGATAATGATAAATACATCATCATCATTATTATTATTATTATTATTATTATTATTATTATTATTATTATTATTAATAATAATAATAATAATAATAATAATAATAATAATAATATTAATAATAATAAATAACAACTACAATAATAATAATAATAATAATAATAATA
>NC_142953.1:5599750-5604750 GCF_046866305.1 Octopus bimaculoides
ATACGTATATATATATATATATATATATATATATATATATATATATATATATATATATATACATACACACATATATATATATGAAATGAATATTATATATATATATATATATATATATATAAACACACATATATAAGTATATATACATAAACTTAAAAATACATGTACACATAACTAAATATATGACAGTATATATATATATATATATATATATATATATATATATATATATAATCAAACAAGCATATAATCATATGTGTGTGTATGTAAGCATAGAGTTATTTGCCTGTATGCTTGCGCGTGTGTGTGTGTGTTATGTGTGTGTGTCTTAACCATATCTGCGTGCTTGCCAGTTCGTCTCATTGTAATTTTGTCGACGCCTCCTTACATGTACACATACCAAAAAAAAAAAATCTAGTAGATTAAATCTTGTTTAATCAAATTTAATTTAGTACTCCATATGTTGCTAAACATTGCCTAGAGTATGTGGGAATAAGATAAACAAAATGGTTATTTGTTTTCCTTCCTCTATATGATGAGTAAACTTTACTTAAATAGAAAAGGAACAAAAAAAAAGAAACTCCAGAAAATAACAACCAAAATACGATGAATATAACAATTTTTGAAACAAGCAGAAGTCCTTCAACTTTTAAGAGAGAGCGTCGTTGATTAAATTGTTTGAGCAATATCTCTCTGGTCTTGAAATTTCCTGGCGTACTGGAGGTTTAATAAATATATTACAGTCGATCTTTGTATTTTTATCTTTTATGCTTATATTCTGTTATTTTTATACGGTAGTATCAGTTACTTATTTTTTTTTGGAAGCGTGTGGAACCATCTTTTAACCACTATTGTCCTAGATTTACTCTGATCTGGAGTAGCAGCATCTGTATGTGTCCTCGCTATGGATTAACTATCATATGAACTGCTGGGAGTTAAGGATCCTTACCTCTCGTTAGAAGTTTCTTCTAGAAGATCAACCCGTGTAAAAAAAGACAAAAAACCATAAAGTGCTACCAGTTTCTGATCGCCACAGCATCTGTTGTGCCGCTGGTGTTGAAGCGGAGTGCGCTGAAAAGTGGATTCAGTGCTGTGGAACGCATGATCTATTCAAAGCAAATTCATTCACAGGAACCTCTGGAACTCTTGGAGTATTTGCCTGAAGTTACTGAATTTATCAAGTGGTCTGCTTCCGTCTCAAGATGACTTCGACGATATATATATATATACATATATATATATATTTCATATATACCCAGGCCTGTTCCCCATTGTTTTAGGAGGGGGTAACCACAGCGAGATACACACCAGGTATTCCATTCATTTCCCAGCTAGCTCAAAGAAGCCAACCCGTCCTATGCTCGGGTCAAAGCATAGAACGCAACCCCCGATATCAGCAGGGGGGTCCGTCAACATATACTGGTTTACCCCTGCCACATCATGCTGGTTCCGTACCTCTTTGAGCAACATCAAATTCACTCATCCATCCACAAACACTCTCCCAGCTTTCCTATCATTTATAAACTATTTTGCCTCTCTCACTCCAAACAACTCTAACCACCAAATATTTCCTCACTCCATCCATCCGCACAACCGAGGTCTGCCTCTGGTTCTGCTGCCTACCTCTTCTGCCTTCATCACCCTCCTTACCATCCGCTCCCATTCATCCTCTCCATGTGGCCAAACCACCTCAACATCATTATATATACATACATACGTATACATACATATAGTAGCCGGCTACTTTCTGTCAGCAATCCAGCGAGGATGGTTTAAAAACTGTTGTCATCCTCCGCAGGGTTTGAACTCAAAACCCTAGGCCACCCTAGTAGGGTCTCTACCGATCCTACCAATCCACTCCCATTAAAAGATATTAATGATGTTGCCACATGCATGTCATCTATGTTAATCTATAATCTATCTGATAAGATAGAACAATCAAAAGATATCAGTAAGACATGGTACCCCAAACTCTCGGAGGAATATCCATTAGAGAAATTTGTAGATATCCAGATGTTACGTAATAGACTAACATTCAAATTCTTCCTAACTGCCAGATTCTTGAAAGAACATTTGCGTTGCTATTTAGTTATCATATCTAATCATCTTGTTATTCTTGTTTTCGTGGCGATAGTGTCATATGATAATGTTCGTTTGTTTGTTCTTATATTTTCAATGTTACTTATTCTTCAAGCTTTCGTTTTTGTTGTTCTTGTTGCTGTTCTTCATTTTGGCATTAGATGATGGTGTAAATATTTCATAATTACATCGCTGTTTAAATAGTTGTTTTGCTTTATGTTCATACACACACACACACACACACACACACACACACACACACACACATATATATATATATATATAATACAAAGAATATATATACATGTATACACACATATATGTACATACTTACATCTACATGTGTATATATATGCATATCAGGGTACAGGACGTTAGAACAATAAACTACAGACACCGGAACGAACACATAGGAAAACGGAAAGCCACTTGGAATATCCCTTCATCAACTGTCTCTATTCTATCTAGACGTTTCGAAGATAAGACAGAACGTACTCTAGAATAGTCTCTTCCTGAGTAGTGGATCAACTCACTACACAGAGGATTCCAAGGTGGCAAACACAAACCAAGACAGGAAAAATTGGACAGTGAAAACAACATTGAAAAGCCGTACGGCCAAACGCAAATCTGAGGTAGAACGCTAGTAGTTCGTCTTGCCTTCACAGCGGCTGGAGTGAAAAGAAAGTTGACCACAGGTCACACGAGAGCAGAGAGGATGGTGGAGGGAGGAAGTGGAACAAGGAGGAAGGGACAGAAGGGTATAGCAGTGAAATATATATGTACAGGGGTTGGACAAAATAATGGAAATACTTAGCATCATGGTGTCATAATTTCGAGATATCCATAAAACCGTCAAAAGCTTGTTTATTTATTTATTTTTTAAAATTTATTATTAGTGTTGCTTAATATGTTTTGCTAAAATTGCTATTTCTTTTTGAGATATCGTCAGAAAGGGGTAATTAAAATTCACTAAAATGAGAGATCTATCGGACTTTCAAAGATATCACATTGTTGGTGCTCGTGTGGCAGGTGGTAGCGTAACGAAAACAGCCGAAATGTTTGGTGTATCATGAAGTAACTGTCTCGAAAGTAATGACAGCTTTTGAGAAAGAGAAAGACGGAAAAAAATATTCCTCGTTGAAACAAAACTCCGGAAGAAAACCAAAACTTTCAAATATTGAATAGCACGAGGAACATTCTAGTGATGTTGAATATTTTATCTGGCCACCACAGTGCCCAGATCTCAATATTATTGAACATTTATGGTGCATTTTAGAAAAACAATTAAGGAGTCGA
The DNA here is from genome assembly GCF_046866305.1 of Octopus bimaculoides. Classification (NCBI taxonomy): domain Eukaryota; kingdom Metazoa; phylum Mollusca; class Cephalopoda; order Octopoda; family Octopodidae; genus Octopus; species Octopus bimaculoides. Next base: position 5,603,126 of record NC_142953.1, read on the forward strand.
TATCCTCCACCATCATCACTACAAGAACTGGAGACAGTTTTAACTGAAGAATGGACAAAAAAATGCTCGAAATGGAAAACGTCGCGCAAAATTGTCAATTACACGAACGCATTCATCTTTGGGGATTCCCCTGATTTCTGCTGTGGTTGCTACCTGCAGGTCACCAATCGTTTGAGGGTAGTTCTGGTAACCGTTATCCTTGAGAATACCTCCACAGATAACAACCTGGGCGGTTCAACTCCAGTGAATGCGGTGCCCGCTCAACGTCACACTTCCTGCTGATCAGTCAGTCTCTCCCGAGATCGGTCTCTCAGCCAGGAGAAGTCATTTGATGTGTGTGTGTCTGTGTGTGTGGGGGGGTCTCCATCTTGCTGGAGCCACTGTTCGTCTCGATCTATCCCTCTGCGTCATTTTATTCAAAGATTTGTGTGAGTTCCGTTTTTATTTTAGGTCATCCTGTATATGTATATATATATATATATATATATACAAACATGTATATACATATATCTAGATATCTAGACATATATATGTATGTGTGTATGTGTACGTCTTGTTTGCAATGTCCTGTGCCCAGATATGCACCTATATATACAGGTAGACGTAGGTATGCACATACCTGTACGTATATATGCATGTACTCATTTATTATTTGTTTTATATGTATATATATATATATATATATATATATATATATATATATATATATATATATATATATATATTCACACAGACGTACATCTATATATACATACAAATACACACAGACACACACACACACACACACACACACACACACACATATATATATATATATATATAATACACACAGATGTGTCATCGGGTGTGAGTGTTGTTAAGCGCATGTATGAATGGAGTTTTTATGGCCCGCTCGCGCGCTTGTGTGTGTGGCTTTCACATAACATCTCAAGAAAGCAAGTGCCAAATTGCGGTTTTCATGCATCTCTACACAGACATGAGCATATCATGCTCTTTGAAATATGCATTAATTTATCTGATACATATGCGCAACAATTTCACACTCTCACAGGCGCTCTATCTCCCACACACGGAGATGGATTCGTGTGGATAATATACATAAACACATTCATCTGTATACACACTCAGACATACATTTACATTCGTGTACAGCTATATGTTTGTGTCTACCAAGACAAATATTTTCATAGATATAATACATTACGTAATATGTATATATATATATATATATATATATATATATATATATATATATATATATATATATATACATATACGTATATATATATATATATATATATATATATATATATATATATATATATATATATATATATATATACATATACGTATGTATATATGCGCATATATATATTTACATGTATGTATACACAGACATGCATTACACACATATGTATGTGTATACATCGATTTATATACATGCTTTTTTAATATATTTCGGTACAATTCTTGATATGTATCATTGTATTTTCTTATATTTATGAATATATTTACACACACACACATGCACACACACAACATACATAAAGATATATAAATATGTATATGTATGAATTTTAACACACATACACACACACACACACACACACACACACACACACACA
>NC_142953.1:5609750-5614750 GCF_046866305.1 Octopus bimaculoides
GAGAGAGAAAAAGGGGAAAAGAGAGAGAGAGAGATGAGAAGAATAGACTGGGAGACATTCAGGGACAGCGACAAAGAATGGAAAGTTAGGACAGGCAGACTTCTACCATAGTCACAGCTCATTGGCTAGATGTGGAAATATGGTGTATATATATATATGTATATGTATATATATATATATATATATATATATATATATATATATATATATATATATATATATGTGTGTGTGTGTGTGTATGTGTGTGTGTGTGTGTGTGTGTGTGTGTGTCCATATGCATGTATGCGTAGAAATAACGAATATGTGGTTGGTTGCTGAACGGTAAACTTGTTACCATGGAAAATCTAAGGCAATTTACTTTACTCAATTACGCAAAATTCATGTAACTGCATCCACGGGTTAAAATATGTATGCAAATACGATGTATATATGCGTATGTGTGTGTTGTATGTGTGTGTACAGTTATATACAAACATATGTTCATTTATATATACATAAACGCGCACACACAGGCGCAAAGACACACATACACACACATATGCACGCATGCATAAAATATGCATGTAATTACCCAGAATTTGTGCAACAACGAAGACATATAAATATGTAAATGCGTGTGTGTGTATACTTATATATTTATACATATATATATATATAAATATATATATATATGTAAATATCAAGATATATATGTACACCCCCCCCCCACATATATATATATATTTATTTATTTATATTATTATTATTATTATTATTATTATTATTATTATTATTATTATTATTATTATTATGGCGCGTACACCAAATGGGAATCTCTACATGCCCCACCTGTTATGATTCCTGATGCAATTCAGTTGACTCATGTTGTTACACAATGAACAGAGCTTACCTCTCTTGCGGCTGTTTTTCAAGGTACAGCGTGCAGATACTCCAATGTTCATTTTCTTGGAGTCAGAAATAGATGTCAATAGTTCTCTTATATTCACATTTCGTCTAAAAGATACGATAGGCGGCTGATGAAACTTAAAACTGATGATGTCATTCCATCAACGTGTGGACGCTGGTTGCTCTCGTTCATACTTCAAATATATATATGTATATTTGTATCATTTTCGTGTGTTTCGGGAGAGTTATGCCAATATCATTAAGACACGCACTGGTTCAATTCCACTCTTTCATTATTAGTCAATTGGTTAAATATCCAACAGACTAATCGATTGTTTGTTCAATTTGTATTAGTTTTATTAGATATATTGAGTCCGTTTTACGTTAACCGTTCTAATAGGTGCAGAAAATACAGGCATGCACACATACACATACAGAATCATACTCATGTCTGTATGTATGTGCGTGTGAAATCTCTACAGCTAAACAAAGGTTCTCCACGAGATCGGCTCCTGTATTTGCGAATACATACAACACTCACATCAATATGTGTGTATACTAATATATACTCTTGGCAGTCATAATCTCTATACATCTATTCTATCAAATGTAACGCGTGAGGTGTGTCTATTATGTTGAGCTTCCGGCGAGATGATACTATGACCTAAGTTCCACTTCCGGTTTTTGATATTTCACAGTAAAGATGTCAACGATAATATTTAGAGAATGGAATGGACATCGTAATTGTAATATAATATGACTTATACATCATTAAATCAATCAGCTAATCAATCATTCGGTACATTGTCCCACGCATGCTTGATTTATTAAGACGTATTCTTCATTTCCTGTAATTAGAGAAAGTCATCAACTGATGTGTGCTGGAAACTTTGCGAAGACGAAAACAAAAACGAAGAAAAAAAATATGAGAGATTTAACAGTATGAGATAGCGGTGTGTAGATTCCAGTTGAATCCACCTAACGTGGAGGGACATACGTTCAAATAGGCTTTATAAATATACGATGTATGTATAAACATAAAATACTGCTATATATATACATATATACACACACACACACACACACACACACACACACACACCCACACACACACACACACACACACACACACACACACACACATATATATATATATATATATATATATATATATATTTATAAATATATATTAGAAGGATGCTGTGAGAACAGCATAGAGGTCCATCATTGGTAGTAGTTTCCCAGCTGTTGGCCGATCGTTGACTCTGCTGAGTTCATCCATCCTTTGACAGGTTTCGTCTTTCATCCTGCAAGGGTGTCTGGCTTAAGCCACTCGCCTTAACAAGCAGGTTTGCTATTGTTGCCGGTTTAGTCGCTGATGGCTCGATCATGCGATTACACACAATCACATACGCACACATACATACCTGTGTATCTATGTTGAAATGATGCGATGCAGCATGGTGGATGGGAACTATTTCAGCGGGTGACCTTATTGAAGTCAATGGTAATGATCACCAGATGCATAGCAGATGAGCAGACGATACAAACGACAAACTGTCAATGGCCAAGAAAAAACCAGTTCAGTAAGCAAACTACTGCTATCATCTGTAGTCGTGGTACGCACAGATGGGATATTTCAGTTTATGAAAGACCAATGTCACTAAAACCTACACCAGATATTCATGCCTCATGGCTCGACATCTGGCCCGGAAGATTTACATTGAACCAGGCAAGTAACCAGACTAGATGATGATGATGTATGTATGTAAATAACAGATAAAAAGGGGATTAATAAATCAGACCTGGATACACAGTCAGTATGTCTGCGAATATCGGCTAACAGAATGTACATAATCCGACGGCTTATCTCAAAGAAAACCATCCATACAAACAAAAATTCCGTGGTTAATAAATTAGTCGCAGAGTATAATACATTAAGTCCAAGAGTGGAATTCATGGTATTACATTTAATTCTTTAGCTACGTGCGTAACTAAATATTAGAAAATAAATTATGCTACCAAATCATTTATTACAAAATCGTTTATATTCATTTTAATATTTATATTCAGGCAATTCATATACAATGTTGTGCCGAAAGGCCCGTAATTACAAGGTGCATTGCAGAAGTTTTGATATTTTTTTCAGGAGAGACATTCATTAATTTCAAAGAGATACAAAACTCTAATCGTTTTCGAAATAGGTTTCTCTGACTTCAATGCATTTGTTGTAGCATTCCAGCCACTTCATGAAGGCTCCATGGAAGTGAAGGTGTCCAGGAAACTTGTCCCCAAATCCTGCATTTTTTCCTTCACTTTATGGAAAAACCAAAAGTCACTGAAAGTAATGAAGGCAAAGCAAAGGAAAACTTACCTTCTCGAGTCGACATGACTCGAGAAGGGCCAGTTTTCTGGTTTCCATGGCGTAAAAATTCCCCCACGTAGATGGGAGGCCGGTCCGTCGGAGGAATATTCATTTTTGATAGCTGAGTGGACTGAAGCCAAGTGAAATGAAGTGTTTTGCTCAAGAACGTAACACGATTTTTTTCCGATTTTCGTGCCGCATATATTTTCCCCCTGGACGGAACGCCAGCCCATCGCAAGGAGACTCAAATCTGCCAGTTGAGTGGACATGAGCAATGTGAAAAGAAATATTTTGCTAAAAGAACAAAACGCATCGCCCGGCCCAGGAATCGAAACCACATTCTTACAATCATGAGCCTCACACCCTACCTACTGAGCCACGCGTCCCCACCAATATATATATATATATATATAGACACACACGCTATGAGCCTTCTGTTGTACAAACTTGTGCAAAGCACAGCCGTTCGCCGGATTTTTTCTGCGGCAACATGTCTTAATGTCATTTTTGCTATTTAAATCAGCTTCTATTATGTTCTACATTAAATGGCAAAAATGACACGAGTTGTGATATCATGCGTTTCAACGTGCACTGCCTGCTTCTTTCCCTTTGCGTAGAGGGGAGAACCAGCATGGCTTCTCTAGCTGAAACGTAAACACATATAAATTGCGACTCACACATACATAGAGGCACATACATGAGTATATATATAAAATACACATACATACATACATGCTTGTACAAGTACACAAGCATAGACACACACGTGTATGTGTTTGCATGTTTGTCTATTTGCAAATATGCGTGTGTTTATTTATTTTTCACCGAAATACTGTCAAATCGATTTAATACGATATGTGTAGGGTACAGAGCGTATACATACATAAGTACGTACGTACATTTGTTTGTTTGCACGTACGTATGTGTGTTCTCCCTACCTTCTCATACTGTATATACATACATACATACATATATATATATATATATATATATATATATATATATATATATATATATATATATATATATATATATATATATATATATATAACAATATATTATAAATTAACTACCAACAAAAATAATTGGTAAGCTAACTTAAAAAATCATCACCTAAATAGCAGAAAAAAACGACAGTGATGTTATATCTGTTCCTGAATGATGTGTAAAGAAATTTTGATTTAAGCATCTTAATGAATTCTTTATACTGAAATATATATTGAAGAAGATAAATATGTTCTTTTGAATTTATACGTTTTTGCGTCGTAACTCCTTTATTATTATTTATTTATATATATATATATATATATATATATATATATATAGTCACACGCATTGCATCTCTGTCTTACCTTCTCGATATATAGATATATGTATATACATTGACGCATACATAATATGTATCTATCTATGTGTAAATATATATATATATATATATATATATATATATATATATACATACATGTACATATATAAGTACATATATATATACATATACATATACACACACACACACATATATATATATATGTATATATATAAATATTCGTCGTGTGTGTGTTGAAATCAATGAGTGTGTATGTATACGTGTATGCTTACCCCATATCTAATTCATGTGTTTAATTCTTGAAATATTTTTCGTGATTTTCACTTATTCAATACACTTTGGGGATAATATTTGCATGTAATGTTTATACTTTTTAAATTAAGAGGATGTAAAATGGAATGGCATTGAGAAAAAAACAAAAAA
>NC_142953.1:5617250-5624750 GCF_046866305.1 Octopus bimaculoides
CATCATCATCATCCTGCCAACACTACTACCACCATCACTACCATCCTCATCATCCTCATCATCGTCGTCGTCATTTCCCATCACTTCCACCACCATCATCATCATCGTCATCATGACATTACAACCACCACCAGCGCCACCAACACCACCACCACCACCACCACCATCATCACATCATCATAATCATCATTATCGTCGTCATCACCACCACTACCACCGTCATCACATCATCCTCATCATTGACATCATCATCAAGATAATCATAACCATCGTCATCATCAAGCTACAACCTCCACCACCGCCACAACATAATTATCAGCGCTACTACCTCCCGCCTCCATAATAGCGCCAAAGGCGCTACTAGTTTTTCTGCTGCTACTACTACCACTACTGCTGCTGCTACTACTACTACTACTGCCGCTCCCACCACTACTACTAGCTCAATCGTCACCACTACTGCTGCTACAACATCCACCAAAGCCACCATCACCACCACTATTTACTGCCAGCGGGGCCGCCATCGTAATTACCACCACTCCAACACAGGCTGCTCTCACCACAACCACCATCAACAACTACCACTGCCACCACCACTACCACCACCAACACCACGACCGACACCGCCACTATGACCAACACCACCGCCACTACAATCACAACCACCGCCGCCATGACCAACACCACCATCACTTCTGTCAAATCTCTCATTACTACTACTACTACTACTACTACTACTACTATTGCTGCTGCTGCTACTACTACTACCGTTACCACACCACCACTGTCAACCCCCTCACTACTACGACTACCACCACCATTACCACACCACCACCACCACCACCACCACCACCACCACCACCACCACCACCACCACCACCACTGTCAACTCCCTCACTACTACTAGTGCTACTGCGACCACCACGACCACCACTGTCAATAAGTTTAATCATTCGTGTCGAGGCTGTATTGCAAGCAATGGTGTGTGACGAAACGCCATTAAACTATCAATACAGGTTAGGTAATTGAGTTTGAATGAATGGTGGTGGAGTATTGTGGTTGGGTGGTAGTAGACGTGGTGTAGCAGTAAAGAATATGGTTGCAGTTGTGGTGGTAGTTCATGTGGTGCTTTAGTGCAGACTGCAGACGTTTGTGGTATAGTAGTTGTTGTGTAGCATCTGTAGCGGTGACGGAGCATGTGGAAGTGGTGGTTAGGTGGTAGTAGATGTGCATTTGTAGAGAATGTGGTTGTGGTGGTAGTAGATGGGGTGTATTAGTACAGAGTGCAGTAGTGGTTATGTTCTAGTAGTAGTTGTAGAGTTAGTGTTTGCGGTGGTTGTAAAGGTTGTAGCAGTAGTTATGGTGCTAGTTGTGGTGGTGAAACGTTAGCGCGCCAGGCAAAAATGCTTAGCGGTATTTCGTCTGTCTTTACGTTCTGAGTTCAAATTCCGCCGAGGTCGACTTTGCCTTTCATCTTTTCGGGGTCGATAAATTAAGTATCAGTTGCGTACTGGGGTCGGTCTAATCGACTGGCCCCCATACCCCAAAGTTTCGAGCCTTGTACCTAGAGTGGAAGAATAAAAAAAAGATGGTACACCTTGTCACTTTGCTCTGCAACTTAAGCAGTTTTTAAATGAAAAATTGCCACACAGATGAATTGGAAGGGAGGGACCATTATTTTGGCCTCCACCTTCTCCATATTTGACTCAATTGGATTTCTTTTTTACGGAGACATGTGAAAAATACTGTTTATTCAATTGATTCTGGATCTTTAGAAGACTTGAAAGCAAGGATGATTGAAGTGATTGAAGGTGTTACTGAAAATTAGCTGGTAAATGTTTTCCGAGAACAACAGAATCGCATTTCTCTTTGTATTACTAACAATGGCGGAGATCTTGAAAATTAACACGATGAATAAAAATTTATCATTCTTCTTTCATATCCTTTTTACAGATACAACTATTTTAAATTGCACCAGGAATTTATGGACACCCTGTATATTAGCTGCTTCTAATATAAAATTATCAGAGTCAACAGTGATTATTTTCATACTATATATATATTAGTTGGTTTTTTATCGCTTACATATTCCATTCGCTAATTTGGATTTTTACTCGGGCACACAACGATCCCAGTTGCTAACCGTGGACTATAAAATAACTATATTCAGCTTATCTAACTTCGATACGGGGAAAATTTACGCACAGGTGTGGCTGCGTGGTAAGAAGCTTGCTTCCCAACCACATGGTTCCGGGTTCAGTCCCACTGCGTGGCCTTCTTGGGCAAGTGTCTTCTACTATAGCCTCGGGCCGACCAAAGCCTTATTAGTGGATTTGGTAAACGGAAATTGAAAGAAGCCCGTCGTATATATATCGATATTTATGTATGTATATATATATATATATATATATATATATAGGTATGTAATTTTGTCTGTGTTTGTCCCCGCCACCATCGCTTGACAACCGATGTTGGTGTGTTTACGTCCCCGTAACTTAGCTGTAGCGCTAAAAAAGACCGATAGAAAGTCTGCTCGAAGCTTACTAACTTCCTACATCTTGATACTTCGATTTTACCTTTACACACGCACAAATATATATATATATATATATATATATATATATATATATGTATGTATGTATGTATATATATATATATATATATATATATACACACACACACATTGATATAGAGAGAGAAAGATAGAAAGAGAGAAAGGGAAAAAGACAGAGAGAGAAAGAAAAATAGACAGATAGATACATAGTGAGAGAGAGATAGGGGGAAAGAGAGCGGGAAAGAGGTGTAAAAGCTAAGTCAGTGATAACGGAAACTGCGACATAGAAGTGGACCAAGAATAGCGGGCAGACATATTTAGCAATATGGAAATGTCATAATTGTCTTGCAAAATTGGTGAAGCTTGACTTATTAATGGCACTGTAGTCAATCCAAAGTGTGATTAGCATCGTCACCACTATTATTAGTATTCGTACACCACCATTATCACTAACAAACACCACCGTCCACATCAACACCGTCGCCGCCGCTAACAGCAGTGACTACAACCGCGACCAACACTGCTATCGACGTTTCTCCACATCACCACCGATTGATTGCTCCACCAAAAAAAAAACCATCACCACCACAACCACCGCCACTGTCATCGCCATCACCAACGTCGCCGCCATTAACGCAAGCAGTACAACCACTATTAACAATGTTATTGGTCTCTACCTACGCAACCAAAAGCGACAAAACAGCCACCACCACCACCACCACCACTACCGTCGCTGCCTCCATTACCACCACGACCACCACCAAGAGCCAGCACTACTGCCACAAGCACCACCATCACTACTATAACCACCACCACCACTACCACCACCGCCATATCACTTCTACTATCATCATCATCATCATCGTCATATTGTCTATTTCTCAATGTCCAATTCTATATCATTAACATCTATTCTGTAACTGAGACCATACATACACACACACACACACTCATACGTACATACCTACATACATACGTATACACATACATACACACACATACACATATCTCTGTCTCACTCTCTCTCTCTCTCTCTCTCTCTCTCTCTCTCTCTCTATATATATATATATATATATATATATATGTATTTATACATACATCTGTGTCACTCTATCCCTAACTCTTTCTCTCTCTCTCTCTCTCTCTCTCTCTCTCTCTCTATATATATATATATATATATATATATATATATATATACACATACATACGGATATATGTACATACACGTGCTCATCTGCGCACCCATATATACGCTCATATATACAATATCACACAGCTTCTCTCCGCCAAGATGGCCCTACAATTATAATGTAACAGAATTTCCTCAATAGAGTCTATACCACAACAATCAGTGGTACGAGGCCGATCCTCGAAACGGGAGAAAAAAACCCCTGTAGACATGTTTTCATTCCATAATTAAGTTCATTTCTCTATACAAGTATATAATGCACTCATCAACTGTTTTTGACCAAACAATCGAGAAAACACCAACATACATACAGGTAAACGTATATATATATATATATATATATATATATATATATATATATATATATATATATATATATATATATATATAAATACATACAGGAGAGAGAGAGAGAGAGAGAGAGAGAGAGAGAGAGAGAGAGAGAGAGAGAGAGAGAGAGAGAGCGAGAGAGAGTAAGCACATGCGTGCAAAATAAGGTGGAGAAAATAGTAATCGAATACCAAAGGTAGAATGTCCATTGGCGTTTATATATATATTCACAATTCTGAAAATTTCCTTTCTCGCCGTTATCACAAATGTCTGATGAACGGTGACGAGAATTCATGAGAACCAGTTTTCTGAAGAGAGTTTTTTTTTTGTTTTTTCCTACTTCTTTAATAAAAGAGTTTATATATTTATGTACATTATATATGTGTATATATATATATATATATATATATATATATATATATATATATATATATATATATATATATATATATATATATATATATATTTCAATAATAATAAATGGGTAAAATTAATTAATTAACTAAGAATTAATAATATATATACACATATGAATATATATATATATACACATATGAATATATATATATATATATATACACACATATATACACACATACATGAGTATAGTTATATATATATATATATATATATATATATATATATATATATATATATATACTTTATTTAAAAGCAGCAGAAATATAACAAAAGACTGTTACTCTGAGTTTCACGTTCCCGTTCATCGGACAGTTTTGTTACACATATGAATATATATATATATATGTGTGTGTGTGTGCGTGCGTGTATATATATACATGTATATATATATATATATCGTTTTTGTCTTAATAATTGTTTCAGTCATTAGTCTGAGGCCATGCTGGGGCATCGCCTTGAAGAATTTTTAGTCGAAAGAATCGACCCCAGTACTCTTCGTGGATTTTCAATTATCGCGGGTGTTTTGGAATGTAGCACCCGCGATAGTCGAGGGAATACTGTACCTGCATATTCATTCTTGGAACGAGGAAACTCATGAGCAATGCATCTGTGGCCTTTTTTTTTTGTTTTTAACAAAAAAGGCTCCTGTTTTTCAACTGACGCCATTTTTCATATCTTTATCTGCTCCGAGATTCACTGTTCCTAAAGAATTATTTCATATTCTCGAAGTATCGAGAATTTTATGGCATCAACAATGCTTAATGCTTAATATATACACATATTTACTTTTGAATTCGTATGCTCATATATATGAATATGCATGTATGGATGAATGAATGTATTACGCATTTGTGGGCGTACATATGTATTCATACATCTGTGTACCTATATAAGTCTATGTATGTATGTATATATGTATGTATGTATATATGTATGTATGTATGTATGTATGTACAGGTAAGACTATGCATGTATGCATATATGTGTATGTGCGTACATAAGACTATATATGTTTGTATATATATATATATATATATATGTATATATATATATATATATATATATATATATATATATATATATATATATATATATATATATATATATATACAGAGAGAGAGAGAGAGAGAGAGAGAGAGAGTGAGAGAGAAAAAAATATATGTGTACGTACATATACTTATGTGTGTGTATGCATATAATACGTTTGTGTATATGCATGTGTGTGTAGGATTGTGCCGGTATACTCAATGGTGCAGCAGAGGTATACAGCAACCCCTAGAGGTCACAGCTGTCAAAATCTGGCACGACGAATAGCTGAAATGTCGTGTCAAATTAACCCTCTTCAGAAATCAACTATTACACTGTAACCAATTTTTAAACAATCATTGCTTCATACAGTAAAATCGCCATGCTAACGTTGCCTATCTTCGTTCCTTATTTTTTCTGTTCGATTCTTTATTCATAGAAAGTGGCATGCCGAAAGTGCAGATTCGTCTTTTAGACAGTCTAGCCTTAGCATATAACGTCTCTTCGTATTCTTTGCTTGTCGCATTGATTGGAATAGCTGGTCGTCTGCTTTTCGAAGAATCTGCATAAAAGATTAGGAATGGAAGGGATGAGGTGCATTCTTTTTGTGTGCTTTCGTATCGTATCACATTCTTAAGCAATCCATCTCCATAGACGAAAAAAAGCACTCTTTATAATTTTCTTCATGTAATACCTAAAATAACAGCACTTGGCACGTGTCACACACACACACACACACACGCACAGTGTGTGTGTGAATATAGTATATGAATGTGTTTAAGCATATATATATAAATATATATATATATTCATACATAAATATATATCTTTTTATAGACATATATTATGTATAATAAACTTATTGTGCGTTTAAATGAATAATTAAATATATGTATATATATATATATATATATATATATATATATATGAACGCATATACCTCGCTATCTATCTAGCCATCCACCTATCTGTCCATATATTCATCTTTATATATATATATATATATATATATATATATATATATATATATATATATGTATATACAAAGACACACACACAACAGGCTTAACACACTTTTCATCTACTATCAAAGTCATTTACAAAGCATTGGTCAGCCCAGAGCTACAGATAGAAAAATATTGCCCATGTTGCTGCGGAGCGAGGTGAACGCAAAACCGCGCGGTTTCAAAGCGAGTTATTCAACCACACAGCCATACCTGCACCTATATATATAATAAATAAGCAAAATCACACTTGAAGTAAATTCTCCACATGTTTCATGGTAGCTAATTAGTTATATTACATTGTAGAATTAAAATTAATGTTACTTAGAACATATTTAATCTTTGTAGAACGTGTAATTTAATTACAACAAAATTTTCTCTGAACTTTTGAAGTATAAGGTTGTCTTTGTAAAATTTAACATAAATAAGGAGTTAATCGGCAAAATCCTCACAGCTAATACTATACGTCTCCTGAACAGTGCAAAAGAACTAAAAAGAAAAGGTTAAACACAGCATAGTCGCTTAAGTTTGGGCTTGGCGTTCACCAATTGTTTTAGATACGTTTGTATCTAAATCGTAGATGTGGACAATTATACCTTCTCTGTCTTTCCATTCTAGAAAGACAGTAGTATCTCTAAAAATAATCCTGATCGTTAGCTCGTGTGTTCGATTTCCGAACCGGGAGGAGCGTTGTGGTCTTGAGAGAAAGGCTTTACTTCATGTTGCTGCGCGATAGTTCCGATGTCTTACGCGGGATACATTTGTGCGCCTGATTTGATGGAGGGAGTCAACTGATCATATACAGCACAATTCGTCATTATAAACATTTGTTTATAATGTGCATTTTGTTCATTTCGTTCACTTGTGCATTTCGTTCAACAAGACTGAACACACATACGTCGTCTTCGACAGGAGAGTCTATCACACACACACACACACATATAAACACATATATATATACATATATATCTATATAGATA
>NC_142953.1:5629750-5632250 GCF_046866305.1 Octopus bimaculoides
TAGACGGAAACTAGAAGAAGTCCGTCGTATATATGTATATATATGTATGTGTTTGTGTGTCTGCTTTTGTCCCCCCCCCCCAGCATCGCTTGACAACCGATGCTGGTGTGTTCACGTCCCCGTAACTTAGCGGTTCGGCAAAAAGTGACCGATAGAATAAGTACTAGGCTTACAAAGAATAAGTCCTGGGGTCGATTTGATTCGACTAAAGGCGGTGCTCCAGCATGGCCGCAGTCAAATGACTAAAACAAGTAAAAGAATAAAAGAATAAAAGAATATATTATATACATACATGCATACATACATACATACATACATACAATAAATGACATTTTTACACATGACAACTCTTGTTGATACATATTTCATTTGACTGACAGCTATATATATATATAAGTACAAAACCGAAAAATAAACACTCACAGATATCTTAATATATACCCATTCTCTATTTCTCCTTCTCTCTCGTTCTCTTTATATCTATATTTGTTTATCAATGTATTTATAATATATATATATATATATATATATATATATATATATATATATATATATATATGTGCACACACACACGCACACACACATATATATATATAAATATATTTGTGTGTGTGTGTACACTGAGCCATGTGTATTTGCATTCTGCCATAAACGTAGCCAAATGCTATCAGCAAATCATGGCATTTTCGTACTTTCAGTTGTCAAAACTAATAACTACGATTACAACTTTAATAATAATAATAATAATAATAGAGGTGGAGCAGAAGAAGATGAAAAAGGAAGAGGAGGAGGAGGAGGGGGAGAGGACGAGAAGGGTAGAAGGAGGAGACGGATGAGAAGAAGGAAGAGAAGAATAAGAAGGAAAGACGAAAGGCAAGAAAAAGAATAACAATAATAATAATAATAATAATAATAATAATAATAATAATAATAATAATAATAATAATAGGAAGAAGAAGCAGAAGAAAGGCGGGATGTTTTGTTCTTTTTCTTTTCCTTCCTTCCGGAAGAAAAGAAGAGTAACTAGGAGAAGAGAAAAAGGATGGAGGGTTGAAAGAAACAAAGAAAGAAAGAAAGAAATAAGGAAAGAAAAAATGAATGCCAGTGACGATGACGAGAATGATTATAAAGAGTAGCGGGTAAATGATGAAGCGCAGAGATCTGAATGAGTTGGAGAAGCACCAATGAAGCCACTTCGAAATTCTTATTTTCGTATTTTCTCCCTATTTTATTCTTCGTAATAAAAACTATAAAATAGAAAAACGAAAAAGAATAAAAATACACATATAGAAAGCATTAAAAAAAAGCATAAAAATCACCACTCAATAATACAAGGACAATAAGAAAATACTAAAGGTTCAAATGAAGAACAAGAAAGACAAAATGGCAACGAGAAACAATAATAAAATCGCAAAAGAACAAAAAATTTATACGAAAATCCATATATAAATGTACAGTACGGTCTTGTAATTAACATTATGCTGTTGTTACGGCTACAGATATGGCGGCAATATTGGTGTCACGGTTGTTTTACACACATACACACACGCTCTCTCTCTCTTGCTCTCTCTGATACGTGTATATATATCTATCTATCTATCTATATATATATATATGAATTAGTATTGCTGGTAAGCAAACCTGTTGATGCCAGATCATAAAAAAGACGGCTTAACCTAAGCTATTCCGGCATCAACTAAACTATTCCGTCCACGTTGAATGAAACTTACGCAGTTTGTCCCAAATATGATACTGCATTACATAGACATACTCACATCTATAAACATCCATCCATCCATCCATCCATTCATCAATCCATCGATCCATCCACCCATCCATCCACCCATCCATCCACACCGATGATTTGGCAATTGATATAGTAGATTGTTTTTTATCTAAAAAAATGAAACAAATGCCATTTTCGACGTGATCGGCTTGTTAAACAGTGCTAATATTACAAAATTCAAATGTTAATTTATTAGTTATCAAAAAGCGTAAGAACCTAGGTCGAGTGAGTTTTCTGTTAAAGAAGTGACGTTTTAATGATATATATATATATGTGTGTGTGTGTGTGTGTGTGTGTGTGTGTGTGTGTGTAAATGTATACAGGTATGATTTAAACATTTTATGTATGTACATATATGTATATACATATGAAATAAAATAATATATGATATGCATACATATACACACATACACATGCATATATATATATATATATATATATATATATATATAACTTGCAATATCATCACACAAGTGATTCTTATAATTGGATTTTCATCTAATTCTGTACTATTATTATTGTACGACCCCTGGCATATATGTGTGTGTGTGTATTTTTGTGTGTGGAATTATTAAAGTACAAATTTAAATGAAAACTTAACTAGAACATGCTCATGTATAATAATATTGATTATTCATTCCACTCTCAATTCAACTCGAAACTTCAAAACGGTGATGTAGTAACACGATTATTCAATAGTTGAGATGTGTTGGA
>NC_142953.1:5657250-5669750 GCF_046866305.1 Octopus bimaculoides
TGTCAAGTAGTGTGTGTATGTATGCTATCTGTTGGAGTCTCAGCTTTTTTAGCTGCTATTTCTGAACTTCGGTATGTGGTGAAGCAAATGCTTGCTGATCCCTTAATTATGTTTATAAATGTATAGGAACTTTTAAATAAGTTCTCCACCGATAATGGTGCTTACATACCGAAGGGCTTGGTAAAAATTATTAATTGTTGATTTATTAATAAATTAATAAATTGATAAACCTTTACCCTTTTAATTTGTAATATATATATATATATATATTAATATATATATATATATATATATATATATATATGCACGCACACACTCACAGATACACACACGCGCGCACACACACACAAGTATATATAAATGTATAAACCCATAACACCGAGACCTCGATGTCAGTGATATGATTCTGAATTAACAGACTGCCTGTTTTACATACATATATTGAGTTCTTTATTTGGAACATACCGATGTAGCAGATATCTATCTATCTATCTATCTATCTATCTATCTATCTATCTGTCTATCTGTCTGTCTGTCTGTCTGTCTGTCTCTACTTCTTGTTTTCCTTACCTCTCTGTCCCCCTTCTCTTTGTATATACATGTAAATATGTATATGATAAACTTGTACATTGGTATATGTACTTAGATGGGTACACATACGCATGTATATATATATATATATATATATATATATATATATATATACATATATGTGTGTATATATATATATATATATATATATATATATATATATATACACATTTATGTATATACACTCTACACACACACACACATGAATGTATACAGCCACGTCTATAAAAGCTTTCCTTTCCTACAAGCAGTCACATCATAAAACTGCCATTTTAAGTGACTATCAGCGGGTAATTACTGCTATGCTGTGCTATGCCATACAAAATTTTACATTTCAATTTAACCAACCTTCATTGGCCAGTATAGGAGTAAAAGTAGGAGTGGGAGGTTGGTTTAATAAGATAAGAGGTTATCTACAGGGTACGTCAAAATGATATCATTGAACGTTAGGGGCAGTTGTGGCTCTGAGTGTAGGTCAGTGGTGTTCATTAGAGCTGTTGAAAAGTCGATCTATTTTTCTTTTTATCGGTCACTAGTTTCAGTCGTTAGACTGCAGCCATGCTGGAGGACCGTTATGGGGAATTTTTAGTTGTATTTACCGACGCAGTACTTATTCTATCGGACCCTTTGGCCAGAACGCTAAATTAAGGGGATGTAAACACTCCAACACCGGGTGTCAAGCGGTGGTGGTGGTGGGACAATCACAGGCACAAAGATACACACATATATGTCAGCAATGTAACTACACGTGGGCCGTTGGCGATTTCTTCTTCTCCTTCTTTGGACATTTCCCTTTCTACTCTCCGACGAAGAGCAATGCTCGAAATATTAAACTCTCTCCTTTCAGCGAGCGTCAAGCATATACTCATTATGCGGAATTATGATTTTTGATCTACTTTTAGATGCTCAGTTTTATCATCTGTTAGATTAGAAAACAAATAATTTTTGTAATTTTTGAAATAAAACCAAAAGTGAAGATGGGTTCGTCAGCGATATAATTTTATAATTTTTTTCTCAAGAAATACAGTTATATTTTTCTGTCGATGGCTTATATGCCCCATTATTAGACTATTTTTCTCTAGTCATTGCACGGTGAACGCCATAAGCTTCAAGCATGTATAAAAATACCATTATTACTATTTACTGGATTGTAAAATACGGCACCGTAAAACAAAACCATTCGCAATTATATTATTATTTAAGTTGAGTATGCAACCTAAAAGCTAAAACCTATGCGAGTTAGTGAGATATTCTCTACAGTGAATATGTTCTGAGTTTTTAAATTCCAAATATAGTTTCAAGGTGAAGTATCAAAACCTACCTGTATCCTTCTAAACTCGAAATTCTGTTGAAAAAAGAGAAAAAGGAAAAGAATTTAAAATGGTTATATGCACTTAATCGTTGAAATCATTGCATATTACGTCTATATATGAATGTGGTTGGGAAAGTAACAGATATTTAAAGCAATTTATTATTTACCACACATATAATCGGTTACAGTTTAAAAGTTATAATCATTTGGTTGGGTTTTATCTTCGTAAGAATTTTTATTTAGTCGGGGAGGAGCTAATCTCAGCATCAGAGTTCTCAATCAGTGGCCGCGAGTTTTGTCTCAACATGCAGCTGCCATTCGGTGCATTCTACGAACAAAATCCAACGACGCATAAATGTACATCTATCATTTCTCACTGAATACCGCTGTTAAATTGCTTTTCGCGATGTTACTGCATTACGTACGGTACACAGATTGCCACTTTAGACTAGTACTACTTCTGCTGCCTATAACGAAATTACTTATTTAATTTATTGTTAACAGATGAGATCGTGCCAGCGAAATTTATTATTGAATAGCAAAATTTGAATGATATTGCGCTTGGGAGATATTCACATTGATACCAGCAGAGATATACAAATGTACTAGATGAATGATTAATTTTCGGACTGTCTGCTAACATTAAATAAATTAGATGGAATAATGCACATTATGTTTCTTTAAAATTCCCTCTAAGTTTAAAATGGCGTGGTAAATATTTAGTTTCGGTATTAATATACAGTTAGTACATTAATATATTGACTAGCAACAGTACAGATTGAAAGTTCGTTTTATGATATAGGCGACGAGATTCATTTTGGTAAACAGCATTTTGCACAGGAAAAGATTAAACAAGAGGGAGAGAGGGGGGGGAAGAGATAGAGATAGAAAGGGGGATTGAGGAGGGAGAGCAAATTAATGAGAAAAATAAAATAAGACGCAAAAACAACTTAAGAGACGTCAATATTGTTTTATACCTATATACAAGGACTACATACATACGTATATCGTCGTCGTCGTGGCACTCCGTCGGTTACGACGACGGCGGTTCCAGTCGATCCGACCAACGGAACAGCCTGCTCGTGAAATTAACGTGCAAGTGGCTGAGCACTCCACAGAAGCGTGACAAGGCTGGCCCCTTTGAAATACAAAGGTACAAGAGACACGGGAAGAAAGAATGAGAGAAAGTTGTGGTGAAAGAATAGAGCAGGGTTCGCCACCACTCCCTGCCGGAGCCTCGTGGAGCTTTAGGTGCTTTCGCTCAATAAACACTCACAACGCCCGGTCTGGGAATCGAAACTACGATCCTACGACCGCGAGTCCGCTGCCCTAAACACTGGGTCATTGCGCCTCCGCACACACACACACACACACACACACACACACACATGTATATATATATATATATATATATATATATGTATATATATATATATA
Organism: Octopus bimaculoides; assembly: GCF_046866305.1. Taxonomy (NCBI): domain Eukaryota; kingdom Metazoa; phylum Mollusca; class Cephalopoda; order Octopoda; family Octopodidae; genus Octopus; species Octopus bimaculoides. Next base: position 5,660,591 of record NC_142953.1, read on the forward strand.
TATATATAATCTTTCACATTAAAAGTGAGACGCATAGAAACCTAAACTCTCATACACATGCACATATATACATACACATGTGTGTGTGTGTGTGTAAATATGTGTGTTTGTGTGTTATATATATTGTATATACACTTGTGTATATGCTTATGTGTAATATATATCTAAGTACTGACATTGATAGACTGGACCTAACCCATTATTTAAACAAAAAAAATCGTAGTAATGACAACGCAACTGTCATTACCAGATCTACCCTGTCATCACAACAACAACAACGACAAGAACAACTTATCAACAAGATATTTACTGTTTCTGAAACCTCACAATTATTAAGTTATCCTATCATCCGTGTTTATCACACTGCGACTACATGCTGCTAAGTACTTCTGGAAGGTAGGACAATAATCTAAGATATTGCAAAAAAACAAAAAAAAAGGGTAAAAATGAACAAAAAAAATCACAAAAAAAAAAGATATCATATCATCCAGGGATGTACCACGAGTTGTTTCTTACATAGATTTTCTTTTTATTTTTCAATTAAGACTTTTCGGTGTCAAGATAAGAAGAACTTTTCATAACCTCCGGTAGGAGGCAAAATGGCGACTATCAAATTTAGTTAAAGAGCGGGAGGAAGTAAACTGAATGTTTTGAACGTCAAAGCTGCGAATGGCTCTTTTTAATTGTGATGTCTGGCCACTTGTCCATCTGACATTCAGTGGATATACTTTCTCTTCATTCCGTTTCGGTTTTGGTCCTTTTTCTATTTTCTTTGCTGGTGGTGGTGAGAGCTTTTCTTCCTTTTCTTCTCCTTCTCCTCCGCATTCTCCATTATCGTCATTTTCATCATTATCGTCATCGTCGTTGTTGCCATCGACCTTCTCCACCTCCTCCTCCTCATCATCATAAATATCTACTTCTCCACCATTATCACCTTTTCCATCGTCATCATCGTCCCCACCTAATCCTCCTCCTCATCTACATTTTTCACCTCTCTTCCTGCTTCATTTTTTTCTTCTCTTCCTCCTTCTAATGAGGATGATGATGATGATCATCAACGTCGTCACCATCACCCTCTTCTTCTTCTCCCTCGTCCTTCTCCTCTCCTCTACGAGCGAGTCGCGCTTAATCTCTTGATTGCTCGCCCTCTTTCCTCCTCCTCCTCCTCCTCCTCCTCCTCCCCTTTTGACATTCAGCACAGTCCTTCCTCCACCGCCAAAAGCCACCGAGTTCTCCAGTTTCCACTATCGAATGTTCTAATTAAACAAGACAGACAATGACCATTAAAAAAAAAAAGAGGCAGCGATGGTGATAGGATGGGTGCAAGAATTAGCAACAAATAGCTGTCTACCTTGGAATCAGCCTAATCTATCTTCAACATAGGTTGAAATGATTAGAACAACAACAACAAAAACAATAACAGCAACAATGTATTTCCTCTCTAGATAGAAAAATATGGAAGTGTATATATATATATATATATATATATATATATATATATATATATATATATATATATTGTTTTATAAGAATATATATATATATATATATATATATATATTCTTTTATATATATATATATACTTTTATAAATATATATGTTTCTATGTATGTATGGATATATATATATATATATATATATATATATATATATATATATATATATATATATATATATCGTATTTTCTTGCTTTGAATTCGTTAACAGTGTGCAAGTATTCACTCCCGCGGATAATTTAGATGACTGTGTAATTAAATATGGCAAGTACAGGGTATATATTATCAGCGTTGGTAAAACGTACTGACTTCCCCCCCCCCATAACACACTTACAAGTATATATGTCTACACACACACACGTACATATACACTCATATGTATATATTAGTGTGTCTATGTATATGTAATGAAGTTGTACCTGTTTAACTAAGCGATTTGATCTGAGTTCGTGAACTGAAACTAAAACAATTACACAGTGAACGATATCAGGATGATCCTTCAGAACACAAGAGTATATTTCTATTTCCATTGTTTGTTTGTTTTTTGTTGTTTCTTTTTGTTTTCTTTGTCGTTTTTTGTTGTTGTTGTTTTGTTTAGTTTTCTACATACCAAAGAATGTCGAACGTAAAATCTACACTGATATAGCAATAGACTAACATTCGTTTCAAGACTGTTTTACCGTTTAGCTTCAACTTGGCTTTTACTTATTCCAGTCATTGGACTGCAGCCATGCTTCGACCCCAGCCTAGAAAGATTTTAATCGAACAAATCGACAACAGGACTTACATTTTTTTAGCCGTATTAATTAGCACATAGGCCCTCTTTTTTTTTCGCCAAACAGCTAATTTACCAAGAGGAAAACAGCAATACCGGTTCTCAAGTGATAGTAGGGAAAGATACACACACACACATATATATATGGAGGCAATTCCCTCTCCTGTCTCGAATAAATACACTCTCCAGTTTTCGCCTCTTAGATTTTTCTACATGCTGGTTCATATACAAACATACATACATAAGAGCAGCCTGGACTAAAAGCTCCTGAAGAAAATACGCAATTGCTATATTTTCACCAATGTCAACGTCATGATTTGCGAAATGCGAAACCGATAGAATATCATAATATTCTATCCTTTAGATTATATTTAAAAAATATACAAATAGTATGCATTTTCCTTATTTTCTTATACATTTTTTCACTACTATTCACCACGTAGGGAAAATCTCTTCAACAAGATTCTGTTCTACTATATATCTGGCAGTAAAATGAACCCTTTCTGTCCTGAGATATTTCCGTTTACTCTCGATGTTACAACATAGAATATGTTTGTTGAATATGTGTGTCTGTAGGTGAACAATTAAGAATACGCGTGTGCCTAATGTTGAATATGTATGCATGTATTAGAACGTGTGTGTACATGTTTGTAAGTGCATGTCTGAGTGTGTATCTGATTGAAATTATATTTTTCTCGTCTAAGACGCCAGAATTGAATAAAGAGATATTCCGAAATGTACTGTTACGTCAATGTAATTCATGACGAAAGATGTATATGCATATATATATATATATATATATATATATATATATATACACATAGACACACACATGCACATATATATATATATATATATGTATATGTGTGTATGTATATGTATATATATGGGTGTGTATGAGTGTCTACGCACGAATGTGTTGGTGTGCGTGTACATGTGCCTACCCTTCTCTTCTCTTTCGCCTATCCCACTCCCTCCGACGTAAAGGCGTGTCTGCGCGCGCACGCGTGTAACTACATATATCTTCACTACAGATGTATGATATTTAGTGGATTATTCGCGTTACTTTGATGTGTTTGAGTATATATATATATATATATATATATATATATATATATGCGCGCATACGTGTGTGTGCGCGTGTGTGTGTGCGCGTGTTTGTCTATTGTTTGTGCTTGTGTATAGATGTCTGCGAGTGTTGCAACCACAAAGAAATAAAAGTCACAATAAACAACAGAATTCAGCCAGGCTTGTCTTGAAGATTTCCATAAAACGGAATCGTGAATGTCAATCGCAGTTTCACTATAAATTCACACTTAAGCACTCCCCAAGCGCTTTTTCCACGTATCCATCACAATCGGCAGTAAATTATTCCTGCACGTACGGAAATAGTGTTACAGATGTGTGTACGTGTGTGTGTGTGTCTGTGTGTGTGTGTGTGTGTATGCATATATATGTATATACATACATAATTGCATTTATAGATACATATATGACATAAGTACACACGTTTGCAAATGTATATATATATATATATATATGTATGTATATGAGTATATATGTGTATCTTTGTCTCTCTCTCTCTCTCTCTCTGTATATATATAAGTGTATATATATATATATATATATATATATATATATATATATATATATATATATATATATATTTATATATATACATATCCCTCTGACACCGTCTGTCTGTTTGTTTCTCTCTCTCTCTCATATATATATATATATATATATATATATATATCTACGTGTGTGTGTATGAGTGTGTATCCTTGTGTATGTATATGTGTTAATATTCGTGTGCGTTTGTGTGCAGAGAGAGAGAGAGAGAGAGAGAGAGAGAGAGAGAGAGAGAGAGAGAAAGAAAGGAAGTAGGAATGCAAAGGAAGAACTGAAGAACTCTTGAACGTCCAAAGTTCTTCATTGGAATGAAATCTATTCAAGGTTGTCAAACTATTCAGTCGAACCATGGCTTTTATGTGTGTGTGTGTATAAACGCGTGTGTGTGTGTGTGTGTGTGTGTGTGTGTGTGAGAGAGAGAGAGAGAGAGAGAGAGAGAGAGGGAAAGTTTGCGTGTGTGAGCGCTTGGCTCATTGTATGGTATGTGTGTGTTTGTGTGTGTGTGTTTGTGAGTGTTTGTGTGTATGCGTATGTGTATGTGTACGAGCGTTAGTCTTATTGTGTGTGCGCGCGTGTGTATTTGAATTTAATGGCGGAAGAATAGAAAATCTTACGTGTGTGTGTGTGTGTGTATTTGTGTAAGTGTGTGTGTATGTGAGTGTATTTTTCTTATTGAAGTCATGGTACGTTGGCTTCTGTGTAGAGATTCTTCGTGTGTGTGAAGAAGGGCATCAGTAACATACATATATACACACACACATACATACGTATATGATATATGTGTGCGTGTGTGCGTATATATACATACATATATGTATATATATATATATATATATATATATATATATATATATATATATATATATATATATATATATATATAGAAGTATGTATATATATACATATATAAAGTTGAAGATGTGTTTAGTAAGTGGATTGTTGATGTTTGAACAATATGGTTAAGCTGCCTTAGAAGATCAGAAAAATGTTAAGATGGTTAGGCTGTTTGGTTTATGATGACATTAGTGATGGAGTTATTCGTGGTGTGGGAGAACAGCAACAACTATAACAATAACAATAACAACAAGTAAACTTCTGCTTTTTTTTCTTCTCCCGCTTCTCCTTCCTGTTGTTGGTCTTGTTGTTATTACTGTGATTATTATTGTTGTTATTGGGACAAAACTATAACAGAAGCTGGGTTGCTAGACAGTTGTGGGGGTAGATACAGTGTAAAGGCCTATAGAACTATTAAATATTCTGTAAAGCTTAACAGAAAATGGGATTATAAAATGTCATGCGTCGATGTTTGGAAAGAAAATCGCCGAGAAGTTTAATACTTGCCAAAGCCGAGTCGAATGGAAGTTGAAAAAGAACACAAAGTCAAAATTACTCAAGAAATATCTCTCAAGTCTTCCTTTCAGTGTTGTCAGCACAACGACTAACAAGCCGTCTCCCGACATCCTCATTGTTCGCTTTCCTCGTAGCTCCACTCGGGTCGACTTCAATTGCTATCATGTTGTCCCAGAACGTACTGTGCTACGTATTCCTTTGTCTTCCTCTCGATCTTTTTTACACCTTCCGGCGTCCACTCCATCATCATAGTAGCATATATCTCCTGCGGTAATCCTAGCACATGGCGAGTAAATCGTATTTGCCAGCTAGTTACGACATCTTGAAAACTTCTCATGCCGTCCCTTCTCGGCACCACTCCGTTTCTCACTCTATCCGGATAACAGACACCCGGTATTAAATGTAGTCAGCGTCAATGGAACACGTCGAGCAATTAAGAGATCTGCGCTGTCTCCGTTCAGGTTTCACAGATGGTTGTTGGTATAACAAAGGATGAGCATAGCTGTAGTTTTCCTTTTACTGATGGTCGTCTTCGATCTTCCTATTCGACGAAGGAATTAAAATACTGAAGTTGTTTTACCAATTCAGGTCTTCACTTCAACTTCTGCATCAACAACATTGGAAATACGGGCCGCAAAAGACACGAAACGTTTGGGATTACGATACAAGACCGAAGCGTTTTGAGAGCACAGAGTTTGAACTCTCACATATATGGTACACTTTCACATATAATACTTCTCTTTCTTTTCATTCATTTCATAACTACTTTCTTTTCCTCTCCTTCTTCCTGTCTTTCTTCCATTCTCTTCTACGTCTTTTATTTTTGTTCAGTATTTCTTCGTACACTTCCCTTCAATTCTTTCTTTCTCAGACTTGAAAGCACCCTTTATCCTCATATTGTGTCGTTCTTTCTTGCATTCCAGTATTCATTCATTCTTTTATTCTCTCTTTATTTAATTCCACCACACTTGCTTCTATGGTCGCTGTTCCTGCTTGAATTTGAAGAAGTTTCCATTTCATTGATATTTGTGGCTAATACGCCATTTTTTCGTTTATTAATATTCCGTATGCCATTATAGATTTTGGCACTGGAGCCGATCTGCGTTTCACTGTTGACTTATCACATAGATTCTTACATACGCAGACATGCATACACACACACGAACACAAATATGTACATTTAAGCACAAACATACACACATGCACTCATACATAAACATGCACGCGCACACATGCACACAGACATGCACATACTTACACAACGCACACTCACATACAGACACGCAGACATGCCGCACACACACACACACACGCACACAAATATGCACAAATACACACTAACATGCATGCACTCATACATGCACACACGCACCCACACACATGCACAGCCACACAATCACGTACAAGCATAAACACACATACATAAGCACCCTTCTCACACTCGCGTACACACATGCACACACACTTACACACACATTATTGTCTTGGAGCTATGGAAAAGCCAGAATAGCTCCAGGAACAAATATCGGTAAAAGTGAAAGGAAAAAAAAAAAAAGAAGAAATTCGAGATTTAAAAACGAGTTGCACGTTCTGTCGATTGAAATGAAAAGTTGGAATAAATGGGAGAGAAAGAACGATAAGAAGAAGAAAAATGAATAAAGCAATAAATGAAAGAAACGTAGATATAATGAGAGAAAGGAAGAAATAAAGATGTCTGCTTGAGCACTACTATAACCTAGGCCTTGATGGTGCATTATTTGGGCTAAGTCACGGGTTTCGGGTTAAATCTCCCCCTTGTTTTCACTAACCTAGTTCGTCATAAGGGTAAACATAAATCAAATGAACGATGAAAAAGAAACTGAAGGAAGACAAAGAAGGAGCAGGCGTGGCTATGTGGTAAGAACATACTTCATTTTGGTTAATATACAAAGAATTGAGGTAACTCAATCCTAACAATGGCACTCTTCTTTTAATTTTGTCTCTATATTTATACACACACACACGTATATATATATATATATGTATATATATATATATATATATATATATATATATATATATATATATATATATATATATATATATATATATATATATAGTTAATTCAAAAAACAAACAAACAAACGTGAGGACGTAGTACAAGCAATGTATTGGTACGACGCTCGGAGAAAGAAGAGAGTTGTTGTTTTACATTTCGAGCATGGCAGTCCAGAAAAATAGGACGAATGCTGCCGTTGATTAGCTCCAAGAGGCCATCGCCTCTAGCTAGCTATGTGAAACACGAACCTGTGTCCATTATAACCTTCGAACAGGGGAGGTCAGCCGCTTCCCCTTGCTGGTCTGACATCTACAGACTAGTTTCAGGGTATTTGCCTTTTACCAATGTAGACCAGACGAACCCAGCAGGCGTCGTTATATATATATATATATATATATATATATATATATATAATACAGATTATATATATATATATATATATATATATATATATATATATATATAATACAGAATGGGACAAGAACGCAAGCACCCAGACAGTTAGGTGATACAAGAAAGGGACAAAACATCCAGATAGACGATACAAAGCAAACACGGACATATCATTCGGAGTTTTCTCTCTTCAGTCGAGACAGAAAATGGAGAACACTTTTGATCAACAAACAAACAAATTGGACCACATCTGTCGATAAATGCGGATATATATGTATAAATAGGAATATTTTTATCCATTTGTCGGTTACTACTACCGCTAACTCTGCTTAGCTATATATAAATATATGAAAATAATACTTGAATCAACTGGCGAACCTGAATAACGCTGACAAATATATGATGTGATGGCCACAGCGTTCTTCTCTTCTTTTAACAGTGTATAAGAGTTGGTCTTTTGGCTGATCATTCAATGTTTCGATGACCCAGTAAAGTATGACAACATTACAGCATAATGTTGCAGTCAGTACACATGACTAACGCTTCAGTGAGTTACTATTGCTTTGATGTAACTCCAAGAATTGCTCACAAGCGAGCGGATGTATGCAGGCCTGTATTCAAATATGTGTGAGAATGTGTGTGTATGAGTATGATGTAATACGCATATATACTTACAATCATCGGCAAAGTTCTATAAATGTACAGTTAATTATATATACACACACAGAGATATACATATATATATAGAGAGAGAGCGAGAGAGCGAGAAAGAGAGAGGGGTAGGTAGGTATACATACACAAACTCTCCCACGCACACACAATGAGACAGGTGCATTCAATACATGGTGTAGATGATATGGTTTTGTGTTGAATGTCTCTTTCAGTTTGAGGAGCACACACACTCCCTCCCTCTCTCTGTAAATATATATATATATATATATATATATATATAATACATATATCGCTGCTATTATGTTAAACTGTCGTATGTCCAAATTGGCCCAAATACGTTTTTTTTTCAATATTTACTCTTGCTTGTACTAGCCGGGTCTTTTGGTAAAATTATCATATCTCCTGCCGCTTGAGATGCCAAGATATCAAAAATCGTCAAAGTGTAGTATGTCCATTATGCTATGGAATGGTTAAACTATTTATTTGCTTACTGAAAAAAAGCAACATTCTGGATTTACTACATTTTTTCATTGTATATATATATATATATATATATATATATATATATATATATATATATATATGTATGTATATCTCGTAGATGTTCAAGTCGCTTCTATATGATACTTAATATTCTAAAACCTTCTACTGATGTTTCCTGGATGGTATCTCCACTGCCGCCATTTAGCCAGTCACAACACATCCGGCAGCTGAGATGCCGCGGAAGTTTCGTAATGCATTTGTATTACTGAAGTACTGACTAAAGATCAAAACACCACACGGATATATATATATATATATATA
>NC_142953.1:5679750-5694750 GCF_046866305.1 Octopus bimaculoides
AATCATGATCGTGAGAGTCTGCTTTCGATTCCTTAACCGAAGGACACGTGATCTTCACTTAATTTTACGTTTCTCCAGTCCCCACTAGGAGGGAAATATATACACCACAGAAATCGGGGAAAACCAATCCTTATGTGTCTATATTACTCGAAATTGAACTTTACGTATTTATCATTTACGATGAGACTAAATTTTGAATCAGAAATGGGGCAGTATTATTTACTTTTGAAAATTAATTTAGCGATCTTCAAGGTAACGTTAGTGCAGTTTTCAAACGGAATTTTCTCCTAATTTCCCAAGTGCCTTCATTGATATTATCTGCAGCTTTTTAGCTTCAGGCCATCTCTATTACAGGAATCGGGAAACCTCGGTGCCATAACACTTGCATTTGAGCCCAGCTCGATTCAGAATGTTGATTAAAGAAAGGAGTTCACTGCAAAACAATTTTGAGCTGTTGATAGGGAGTTGCTCTTGGAATATTTCACCACAGAGAAGAATTGGCTTTATAATAATAATAATGATAATAATAATAATAATAATAATAATAATAATAATAATTATTATTATTATTATTATTCAGTAGTTTTATTTTTATAACGTGCTTTCACTTCACTACCGAGCGCAGCTCTGTGCGCCTTGGGTATGTGCTGTGGTTTGCTGTGGTGCTCTTATGTTTACTGTATTGAAAGTGTTTTGCGTAGAATGTTGTTGTTGTTGTTATTATTATTATTATTATTATTATTATTATTATTATTATTATCATTATCATTATTATTATTATCATTATCATTATCATTATTATCATTATTATTATTATTATTATTGTTATTGTTATTGTTATTATTATTATTATTATTATTGTTATTGTTATTGTTATTATTATTGTTATTGTTATTGTTATTATTATTATTATTATTATTATTATTATTATTATTATTATTGTTGTTATTATTAACATCAAGGCGGCGAGCTGACAGAATTGTTAGCTCTCTGTACGAAATACTTGGCGGTATTTCGCCTGTCGATACATTCTGAGGTCAAACTCCGCCGATGTCGACTTTGCCTTTATATATATATATATATATATATATTCAGTTCGTTTAAAAAAATGTATACACACTTCAGAAAAGGAAAAAAATTTGCGTAAATATTTCAAGTTAATGTTATTGTAATTTGATAAAACATTGAAAGAGGTATCTATATTTATTGAGGTACTTATACAAGTTAAATATTTATACAGACTTTTTCCTTTCCTAAAGTGTGTATACATTTTGGGGACGGACTCTGTATGTATGTATGTATATATATATATATATATATATATATATATATATATATATATATATATATATATACACACACACACAAAATGAGAGAGACAGATAGTCAACAGATGAAGTCCGGAGATGCTCAATATAATATAGAAAAACACGTAGTAGTGCTCAAATGATTTGAACTTACACTTCGAAGTTTAGTTGCCGATCTTTCCCCCCTGAAGACGGTCTGAGTTTAAATTTCGCCGCAGTTGAGTTTGAGTTTTGTCCTTTCGGGATCGATAAAATATGTACCATATTTTATCGATCACTGGGGCGAATGTAATTGACATACCCTCCCTTTAAACTGCTAGTCTTGTGCTAAATTTGAAACCACCATTGAAAGAATTTTAATTTTTTCAATTAAGAGTGTGTGTGTGTGTGTGTGTGTTGGTACCACTCCCAGCCTTTGAAAACGGGTGCTGATTTGTATCGTCCCAGTAATTTAGCGGTTCCTCAAACGAAACCGATAAAGTAAATAGTCAACTTATAAAAAGAAAAGTACAGGTGTCTCGATCAAATGAGGCCATCCTTCTTCAGCGATCAATATTTTGCACATTCAGATTACGTTGGATTAACAGAATCGTTATAGTGTTAGATATAATGCAATGTGTTCTTTAGTTAGGTTCAAATCCGGTGGGAATCGACTTTTGCCTTTCATTCATCCGGCATCGATAAAATACATGTGTCGTTGTGTTAACTACCTTTCTGATATGGATGACCTAAAGCGATATAATACAGATGTCGTTCAAGAAATCACTAGGGAAATTAGAATGAAATTCGGTTAGGATTGGATAAATGCACTAATATTACCTTGAAACGAAGTAAACTAATGAAAATAAAACAATATTATGTTAGATAAACATTGAGATAAGAGAATTAGGCAAAAAGAGAGTTAGAAATACGTAGGAATTAATGAGGTAGACAGTGTATAAAGTATGTGAATGAAAGAAAAGGTTGCGGAAGGAGTATTGTAAACGCATTAGGTTTAATGGTTGAAAAGTGTTAAATGCTAAAAATAAGATAAAATATATGAATACTCAAGCTGTTTCTCTAATAAGTTACAGTTATCGTATTCTCAACTGGTGGTTAATTGAATTTGCTCGGATAGAATGGAAACCGAGGTAAATAGAGATTGCATTTAGAACATGACCATAAAGCCGATATAGAAAGATTATATTTACGAACACAATTAGAAAACTATTATATTATATTTACAGTTATATTTACGAATATACACAATTAGAAAACTATTATAATTACGACGAACGCTATTAGAAATTTATTGTGAAATATTTACTCTAAGGCTACGAAAATATCTAATAAAGAGTAAATGGATAATTGGAAGTTAATACAAATAGCTACAGACCAGAACAAATATTTAAAAAAATAATAATCTATTTTCTGATAGCGACATATAGAGATATAATAGAGACTTAGACAAGAGACAGTTGAGAAAAGGAGGGGGAAAATAATTACGAAGTATATTTACAATAGTAAAAACTAATTTAAAACCGAGACTACGTTAGGAAAAAAAAATATCCCCGGAAAGAAAAACTGTGAAACGGAGACGGATGAAAAAAAAAGTGTCTTAGTCGAGAAAAACCGATTATTGTTGAGCTTGACGAGTTCTTGGTTTCAGAACTGAACTAAATCATTCACATCTGAAACTAATTCAAACAAATTATGCATCAAAGCCAAGCAGTCACTTATTCTCTCAATATTTGATGAAGTACTACATTCCGAAACGTCGAACAACCGTTCTTTTTTTTATTGTATCTCCCGTTTATTGATGTCTTGTTGCCGTTTGTTTTTTATTCCCGAATTCTTTCAAATTTATGCTACCATGCTGTCACACGTCTCACGTATAGAATACAATGCAAGGAATCAATATCATAAATGGTAAGCATTTGCTCTAATGTGAAGCTGTCTTCTTCCTCAGTTAGAATGGTCTATAATATATTTTAAAAAATCACAGCGAGTTATAAGTAATAACAAGTGTATGGTTTGAAACTACCGAATAGAGAACTCAGCTCACACACACCATTCCTCCGAAGATTTTCCTAAGATGAGTTTCTAGCCCCGAAATATTGAAATACAAGACAAAAGTAAAAGCAGGCGATTTGTAGTAATTCTTATAACTCGCAGTATTTGGCTTAAAAAATATTTCAGACAAATGCTATATGCAAACCTCACTACTTTATTTTTCAGCAATTCTTGACACTTGCCTAACTGCTGAATATGTCAAAAAATGGAAAGATTCAAGAAATCACAATATTGCTGACTACATAGCCGTAGGCAAAATTATATATACGAAAATATAACAACAGATTAATCAAAGAATGCGCAGTTTCATTTACTTGAATCTACGTCAGTACCATCGCTCAGAGATATCTTCTTTTCTATTATAGGAACAAGGCCTGAAATTTGGGGCAAGGGGACTAAAGCTGAAGGTAAAAGTACCAGCAGGACTGAACCGCAAACTTCGTGGTTGCAAAGCGAGTTCCTTAACTTCACAGCTATGCCTGCGCCTAAGCGATTATGCACCGGCAGAGCAGCATGAACCCGTGACCCTCAAATTAAAGGTTTCTTTGCATATATATTTTCCGACTAGATTTAGATCGTTTTTGTTCCTTGTTGTTGCTACTACTATTATTTTAGTTGTTGTTGCTGTTGTTGTTGTTGTTGTTGTTGTTGTTGTTGTTGTTGTTCTTATTGCTGTTTTCTTGTTCTCTATTAACAATGCAAGAGAACAGCGTTTTGCTTTTAAACACCGTGAAATGCAAATGTTAAAAATATGTGCAGAAATTCTATGCAACATCACAGCATGTGATGTTGCGGCGATGTTTTATGATAACGGTGATGACAGTGGTGGTGGTGGTGATGGTGGTGGTGGTGGTGATGCTGATTGTAGAGAAGATAATGATGAAGATGATGTTGATGACGATGATGTTAGTGGTAAATGTGGCGATACTGATTGTAGAGAAGATGATGTTTGTTTCTTGGTAATGATGATGATGATGACGAAGATGCTGATGGTGGTGGTGGTAGTGATGTTGATGATGATAACGATGGTGGTGGCAGTGGTGGTGTTGACGGTTAATGACGCTATTAATGGTGACGACGGTTATGATGACGATGATACTAGTGGTGTTGACTGTGATGATGATGATGATGATATGACGATGATGATGATGATGTCAAAAATGATGATGATGATGATGATGATGATGATGATGATGATGATGGTGACAAAATAATGATGGCGATTTATGACTAGTGATGAGGTTGATGATGATGGTGGTGGTATTACTGATTATGATGATGATGATGATAGTCATGGTAGTAAGGGATGTAGAAGGTGAGGATGACGATTGTCTGGTTACGACGATGGTGGTGGTGGTGGTGGTGGTGGTGGTGGTGGTGGTAGTCGTTAGAGTAGGAAGTGGTCTAGTATCTGGCATCGTGTTGTCGCTATTTCGGTGTCGGTGTCAGGCGTTGGAGTAAATGAAGAGAGGAAGTAGAAGAGTTCCAATGTACAATGCCACAATGATGTTCGATGATGGGACAACACGAAAACTGTTGTCTTATAAAAAAAAAAATAATAAATAAAAGAGATAAAATTAAACGATTGCACTCCTTTAGTAAGTTGTGCGGTAAAACGGCGGCGTTGTTGGGGTGACGTAGTGAGACCATTACCGACATGATCACGTGACCGGCCAGGCTATTCGATGTTGTTACACATCACTGGTCACAGTGCGTTTTTTTTTACACTATTTTAGCCTCACGAATGACGCCTGGCTCTTTTACAGGGTTTAGAAAAACTGAAGGACCTCTGCAAAAACTGCGTGAATCTGAGAGGGGAATATACAACATGCATGTATAAGTGTATCTGTGTATGTTTCCGTATATGCGTGTGTGTGTGTGTGTGTGTGTGTGTGTGTGAGAGAGAGAGAGAGAGAGAGAGAGAGAGAGAGAGAGAGAGAGAGAGAGAGAGAGAGAGAGAGAGAGAGAGAGGAGAGAAAGAGAGAGAGAGAGAGAGAAAGAGAGAGAGAGAGAGGAGAGAGAGAGAGAGAGAGGTTATCGGTTTATGTGATTGATAGCGTAGAATTGTATAATGTACTAAGAGAAATGGTAAGTGTGGAATCGTGTTGAAGATAATTTCTGTTCAAAACAACAAAAATGCGACAAGAGACGAATTAGATGCTACAAAAATGATACAATGTGAAAATGACTTGCCAATTTAGTTAAATTATGTATGACAAGAAGATCGTTTCGCAATCTTAAACTCCAGGGTTCGTTCCCACAGTGTGGTACCATACGACTGAAACAACATCCCTGTGACTTGTGAGTGACATTTTTTGAAAGTTTCCTTCTAATTTTCTTTAGCCCTAAGACTCATAGACCTGGTTAACCGACTGCTGTATAACTCACCGGCATCGCAATAATCCCACTGAACGGGGTACCAATCCATTGTAGGGTTCCAGGCTAAGAATTTTCTGAGGATAGAGGATAATTCTATTATACTCTATCATGTCGACCCAAGTCCTCAATTGGTACTTATTTTATCGAACCTGAAGGGATAGCAGACACAGTTGACCCTGACGAGATTTGTGCTCAGAACGTAAAGATCCGGCAGAAATGCGGTTAAGCATTTTATCCGACGAGATGATTATTTCACCATTTGTCGCCTTGTGCGTGAAGTTTCCATAAATATAAATTGCATGTAAGTCTCTGTTACGTGGATTGTGCTTATAGTTTAAAGGGAAAACTTGCTCAAAGTTGTGTCACCACGCAAATCTTTCTTTGGGAAGACGTAACGCGAGAACATTTATGCTTTTGCATCATCACAGAATGCCACAAAGACCCCCTTCGGTCATGAATGACCATGGGATTGCACCGAGAAAGTTCCCCTTCGAGGCACAAGTCCAAGCAAGGTAGTTCATGGAAGACCAGCAGTCACCAATGCGTACCAGACCCCACTCTCCACTCTACTGATGTGATCCAAGGGAAAGGCAAGCTGATACAGCTTGTTTCCCTCTGACAATGAATTCAAACCAAGAGCAGATGCAGCTTCAGTCGTCTCTGCTACATTCCCAATCAACCAGTGGATCATACCTGACAGGGTTCAAACAGCGTCTATCTATATTCACTGGCGGTCACATAGGTGCCCGAAGAACAAGTAACGAAAGCGTGGTACAAGCTAGGAGACCTACTCTCTTGCGAGTGATTCCTAAGCAAGTTTTTTTTATTAGAGTAAAAAGACGTCAACACTTGAGGTTCGCATGCACTAAACCTGATTAATAAATCGGTAAATTTATAAATAATCATACGAACAAAACGATAAACTTTCTTGAATGTAAACAACTCCAATAGCCTCCCAGGAGCAATGAATTATGCGGCTCTCTCTCCTCTCCACTTTCTCATTCACCGATCTCTCTCTATCTCTCTCTCTCTCTCTCTCTCTCTCTCTCTCTCTCTCTGTTTGTTTATCTACAGGAGCATACACACAAGCACATACATATATATATGTGCTGACGTACGTATGTGCATGGTATATCCCCCCTCTTTCTTTCTCTCTATATACACACAGATATATGCACCTATGTATGTTTATATATATAACATATATACGTGCATGCATATAAATTTGCATACATTTGTATATGTATGTTAAAAGGTATGTATGCGTGTGTGTGTGTATATATATATATGTATATATATATATATATATATATATATATATATATATATATATATTTATATCTATATATATGTATGTATATATATATATTAAGTTCAACAGATATATACTTGTGCAGTTAATTTCTTTCTCATATTATACATCTCTCTCTCTCTCTCTCTCTCTCACTCTCTCCGCCTCGCGCTTTGCGTTTATGATGTATATATATATATATATATATATATATATATATATATATATGAGGGTGTATGTGTTTGTGTATACTCGTAAATTTCCACGTATATGTAAGCACAATATATATTTACGTGTGTGTGTGATTACATTTATATATATATATATATATATATATATATATATATATATATCTTGGTATGCATGAATGTATCCATCCATCAATGTATACGTCTACCTACCTACCTACCTACCTACCTACCTGTCTGTCTGTCTGTCTGTCTGTCTGTCTGTCTGTCTGTCTGTCTGTCTGTCTGTCTGTCTGTCTGTCTGTCTGTCTGTCTGTCTATCTATCTATCTATCTATCTATCTATCTATACACACACACACACACGCACATACGTATTTATGCGGGCGTATGCTTTTATTTAAAGTATTTGTTTCGTATTCACTGCTCCTCTATCCCCGTACCTATCTGACATGTATATTTTCAAACTTGAGTTGCAAACATTAACTAAACACAGCATTAAAATGAAATGCCATGAAACAGAATCCGAAAATGTAAATAAATATAATTAATTTGGGGACCTTCCTATACTAAAAACGTCCTTCAACAGGATGTTATTTGAAATATTTACTTTAAAAAACTTAATCCCAGTTTCATTCCGCTTTATCGGTAAATCTTATGTATAACATAAATAAAGTAGATTATCATTGAAATATCAAATTAAATAATTCTTAAGTTTATCTTTATTCGTAGATATCTGATAAATAGCGTATTTCGTAGGTGTGATGTCTCTAATTAGAGACACATTTGTAAATAGATATATGAGGTAACTTGTTGAAGCATGTTGAGGGCCTATGTACCTCTTATCGTTTCGATGACGTCGACCCCTGTACCCAAATGGTAATTGTCTTATTGACCCCGAAAGAATAAAAGGCAAAGCTGACTTCAGCGTAATTTGAACCCAGAGCATAGAGATAGACGAAATGCTGTTTAAGCACTTTGCCTGGCGTGCTAACTATTCTTATTTCTTTATTGCCCACAAGGGGCTAAACATAGAGGGGACAAACAAGGACAGACAAAGGGATTCAGTCGATTACATCGACTCCAGTGCGTAACTGGTACTTAATTTATCGACCCCGAAAGGATGAAAGGCATTTCGCCCGGCGTGCTAGCGATTCTGTCAGCTCACCCCTTCCTGGTATTATATATTCGTTTCAAATTTTGGCACAAGGTCAGCAATTTAAGGAGAAAAAGTAAGTCAATTATATCGCCTCCAGTGCTCAACCGTTACTTATTTCATCGACCCCGAAAGAATAAAAGGCAAAATTGACTTCGGCGTAATTTGAACTCAGAGCGTAAAGACAGAGGAAATACTATTAATCATTTTGGCTGGTGTACTAACGATTCTGCCAGCTCATCGCCTTCCTGATACTACAGACTAAAAACGAAACATCATTCGCTTTTAATTTCTCTAGAAAAAAAATATTTTCAATTCCTAAAATGATTTAAAATTGATGCATGCGGCTGTAAGCGAGACTGTAACTGCCAGGCAGTCTAGACATTCATTCAGGAAGTTATAATGTTATCATAATAAATAAACTAGAAATAAAAGCATTAAAGTACACATAACTACATGTTAGTGACTACATAATAATTTGATACAGTCAGTATGAAAAAAAAGTTACTCAACCACCGACTAATAAAGGTAATTTATAAAGAATTCTAATTAATTTAAAAAAAAAAATATTTAGATCTATAATGAGCAACTTTTCGTCGCAAACTTCAAACTATTCCAGACAATAATAGAAGAAAAATAAACAATTCCGCGTTTGATGAAGAAAATAATCTGTGAAATATGAAAGAATGTCTTGGTTTGGCGCCGAGACAGACGAAAAATATTAAATATTTAAACTGAAAACAAAATAGAGGACATTTTGTTTTTATTTTATAATTTTTTTAAAATCGCTCCCTGACCATAGCAACAGTTAATTGTGTGAAAACATTATGGATGGTTATTTAAAGTACAAATACATCTTTGATTATCCGTGTGGAAGTAGCTTAGCTAAGAATAAATCAAATAAATTTATACGGTAAATTGCCGGGCGACTCTCTTCAGATTGGCGTGGATTAGCTGATCATTAGAATACTGGACGAAATAACTTAGAATATTTAATAGGAAGCCGTATGTCCTCAGTTCAAATTTGTAAGTCTGAAAAGGTTACCCCAGCGCTTACAAAGCAAGCCTATAGCTCCCTCCCCAAAACCTGCTGGACTTGTGCCAAAATTTGAGGCCAATATATAACAAGTCACAACTGAACGTTAATTAAAAATGTTCCGTGACAATACAAGTTATTCCGTTGTTAATAATATAAAATATCAAGGAATTTGTAAAGTAAAGCATCTTTTAAAGATGGCTAGGTAAGATTAGCTGAGTCTGCATGCTTGATTTTTGATGCCTCTCCCTCTTTATCCTTTAACGTATGCCCGTTCACATTATTGAGGTTTCCCATCAGTTGCAGCCAGTCGATCAGTCACGAAAGAAGGAAAATTCTGTTGTCTTGCCTATAGGTTTGCTCTGATCGAGCAAACCTATAGTTACAGACGGTCTGATTGTATTTTTTTTTACCACAAACATCAGAAATAGAACTTGATTAAACAATATATTTTTTCTTTTTAGGATGGCAAGAAATGATATCTATAACTATGTATGTATGTAATATAATAATGTCAATGATAAATTTCAACGCGATATCTAATCTAGGTCCATGGGCAAAATCTCAGGTGGTGACATACTTGTGTGTGTGCGTGTGTATCATATTAATGAGACGGAATGTGGAAGATACGAGAATCTTTATGGATCACTAGAATTATTTCGACCCATCTAGCAGTCATCCTTCGCGGGTGAGATTCTGAAATCAGGTTTAGGCGTATTCCTCGGTGTAGATGTGTCTCCTCAGGTGATTTCAATAGGTATTTCGTTAAAATAAGCTCTATTTCGCAAGATTACTTCTCGATTTTCGTATATAGAAGTTGCAAATTACCGTATACAGCTTCATTCGTATAGATAGATAAATAGATAGATAGATAGATAGATAGATAGATAGATAGATAGATAGATAGATAGATAGATAGATAGATAGATAGATAGGTAGGTAGGTCGAACGATTAGTAAGCATGTAGATAAATAGAGATAAATTACTATGTTTATAGCTATCTACATATGAATATATTTATCTATCTGCCGAACGAAATACGCAGACTGACAAGATAAATAGATACATAAATAAGCAGAGAGATACATGAAAACGATAGACAAGACGATAAACTGAGATGCAGAGAGATAGAAACATATCTAGCGAGATAAATAGTTAAAGAGAAAGATAATGGTGAAAGAAGGCCCCCACATGACGTTAAAGTTAGAAGTGGTGATACCCGATGTGGCTGGAGGTGGAGTTCCTGGTTGATGGGTTGTTAATTATGTTAGCCAGGAGTCAATTGCTG
Source organism: Octopus bimaculoides (assembly GCF_046866305.1). NCBI lineage: Eukaryota > Metazoa > Mollusca > Cephalopoda > Octopoda > Octopodidae > Octopus > Octopus bimaculoides. Next base: position 5,690,447 of record NC_142953.1, read on the forward strand.
AAGACAATGCTTGGAATCTTCGACATAATCAGTGAAAAGTAATGAAAAAAATCGTCGAAAATTCATGAACGAAAATCGCATAGTATACATTAGTACAAGAGAAGCTCACATTTACATACACTGTCATAAATGGATATATACACACACACATACATATGTATGTGTGTGTGTATCTATGTATACATATATACATAGATGTGTGTATATATTTATATATACATGCATATGTGTACATATGCATACGTATATGTGAGCGTATATACTTACATATATATCTGTATGATTGTTTGTGATGTGTGTACACATATGTGTATAAATATATATATATACATGTATGTGTGAGTGTGTGTGCATATATACACACACACTCATATATATACTTATTCATGCCTATGTATTTATCATTGAATTCCTGTATATGTGCGTTACTTCTATATATACATATACACACACATATATAGATGTGTATGTGTGTGTATATATATAAATAAATATATCTATATATATGTACACACACATATATATATATATATATATATATAAGCATACATACATGCATACCGACATACATATATACACACACACACGCGCGCACCGGGGGGGGGCAAATATAAAGTATTTTAAACATCAACCCTTACATGTTCGTTCATTCCTCAACTCAGTCGTTACACTGAACTATTTTCTTCGCTTAGAATTATTACCATTTCATTTATACACAATTCCACCCAACCAATATCTGCCTACAACCTCTCCTCCTCCCCTAGATTCTCTCTCTCTGTCTCTCTTTCTCTCTCTCTGTCTCTCTTTCTCTCTCTCTCGGGCTTTCATTAAGGTGCGGAAAAGTATATTGGTTCGTTTCTCTCTCAACATGGATGTGACATTCATTGCTTTCGTCCAGTAAGACATTCCACACACGACGGCATTCCAGAACAGAAACACTGTTCCTCTTATTCGTTTATTATGATTTTGTTTTTTTTATGTGTGTGTGTGTATTTATTTATTTATTTATTTGGTTTATGCCTGTTGCCATCGTAATGAGGCACCACCACCACCACAATCACCATCAACATGCAAAAACACACAAATGTATAAATACAGACACTTATGTACATATATAGAGATTTACACTCATTATACTCACACATATGTATTCACGCAGATATATATATATATATATATATATATATATATATATATATATATATATCGTATATCGTTGCTGTTATGTTAAACTGTCATATGTACAAATCTGGACAAATGCGTTTCTTTTCGTTTTTTTTTTTTTTCAATGTTTAATTTTGCTTGTAATAGCCGGTTCTTTTGGTCAAACTATCGCATCTGCAGCTGCTTCAGAGGCCAAGGTATCAAGAATTGTCAAAGTTTAATACAACCGTTTTGCTATACAATAGAGAAACTATGTTTTTCGTTTTCTGAAAGAAAACAACGTTTTTGGAATTACGACACTTTTTGCATAATAGCATCTATATATATATATATATATATATATATATATATATATATATATATATATATATATATATGAAGCACGAGTCAATACGCAGCATGGTTCGTGTTCCCATGTCTAATTTTTCAAAATATACCGCGTATTTGCGGTTTACCTAATCGGCAGCAAATACAAAAATGCAAAAATGCCGAAATTCCTTCAGAAAATCATCCAAAAAGAATTTTATCATTATTAATAAATTATAGGGTAGCAAAAAAATTTTTAGAAATTTTATTTACCACCAGTGGTCTAGCGAGAGTAAAAAAACAGTCAATAGACTATGTATTATTCATTTAAAATGCAGAGATGCCTATAATAGGACATCTACTCGCTAGAAATAGCAGCAAAAGACTACATACCACAAAAATTTGGGATAATTTCGAAAGGAAATGAAAAATAAAAACTTTTACCAATCTATATTCTGTACCATGGTTTCAAGTCAATTTTTGTGGTATGTAGTCTTTTGCTGCTATTTCTAGCGAGTAGATGTCCTATTATAGGCATCTCTGCATTTTAAATGAATAATACATAGTCTATTGACTGTTTTTTTACTCTCGCTAGACCACTGGTGGTAAATAAAATTTCTAAAAATTTTTTTGCTACCCTATAATTTATTAATATATATATATATATATATATATATATATATATATATATATATATATATAAGGTCTTTGTAAGGTGTAAATGTAGGCCATTTCCAGAGAAGCACTCAAGTCAGAGTTCTGGGCTATGAACATGTTGGAATTCTTCAAGTGTACAAAATATTTGTTCAACCACGGTCAGACCGAAATGTAGGTTTGGCGAAGAGATAGCAAGACAGACTTTACAGTGATCACAAAACCTCGGGCAGCAGTTACCATGTCGGGATTTTGACATCCGACGCGCTGGTGCATCTATCTATCTATCTATCTATCTATCTATCTATCTACCTACCTATCTGTCTGTCTGTCTATCTATCCATCCATCTACCTACCTATCCATCCATCCATCTACCTACCTACCTACCTACTCAAACACTCATACATACATTATATATATACATATATATATTGCTTGCGTTAGCAATGTTCAGTGACTAATGAAGACAGGTGCGTCTTCTATAACTACATAGTCTTGTCTAAGATCCAAACTTCTCATTTACCTACAGTGAAGAAACCACATTCACACAAACACACACACATATACACGCTGTGTGTTTGTGTGTATGTACATTGTTTATATTTGTGCATCTGGGTATATGTTTATTTAACTGTGTGTGTGTGTGTGCACACGTGCTACGAATACAACTTTATTTACGTAATTCTGGTCTTTATGTGACTTTGTATATGAATGTATTTCTTCTAGCAAGTGTGTTTGTACGTAAATGATGCTATCTACATAAAATAACCACACACACACACACACACACACACATACACACACACACACACACACACACACACACACACATATATATATATATATATATATATATATATATATATATATTCAAATATATATGCACATATGATGAGCTTTGGTCATATATAAACGTATATATATATATATATATATATATATATATATATATATGTATGTATGTATGTATGTATGTATATATATATATATATATATATATATATATATATATATATATATATATATATAGCTAAATACATATATATTCAATTACACACACACGCACACATCTATATACATATACCTAAATATATGCATATATATATATATATGTGTGTGTGTGCACGCGCATATATATACACACACACACATAGAAACACACGGGGTTGCAGATTGATGGCGGCATCGAAAGTTAGTTATTTGAGAGAAAGAACTTTTACAAACCGTTTCCACCGTTTTTTTTTTTTAACCGTTTTTAATTGCTGGAATCTCTCTGTAGCCTGCTCTACCAGTAGTAGTAGTAGTAGTAGTAGTAGTAGTAGTAGTTGTTGTTGTTGTTGTTGTCTGTTTTTATTCTTCTTGTAATTGTTGTAATTCTCTTCGTTGGTGAAGATGGCGACATTGTCTTTCCTTATTTTGTTGATCTTGTCGCCGTTATAGTTTTTCAGACTTTTACTTGCTTCTATCGCTTTGACTGCGGCCATGCTGGAGCACCTCCTTAAAGAGCTTTTATTTTTAGACCAAGAAATCGACCCAGGACTTATTCTTTGTAAGCATTGTCCTTATTCTATCTGTTCTCTTTCGCCGAACCGCTATGTTACGGTACGTAAGCACACCAACATCGGTTGTCAAGAGCTGGTGGGGGGGGGACAAACAAACAAACAAACAAACACACACGCGCGCGGGGGTGCACATATGACATGCACCTTTCAGTTTCCGTCTATCAAATCCACTCAGAAGATTGTGGTCAGCCTAAGGCTCGATGTAATTGGCTTAATCTCCTTTCGTAAGCTGCCCTTGTAGCAAAAACTTGAAATCATTATTATTATTATTATTGTTGTTGTTGTTATTGTTATTAAGGCGGCGAGCTAGAAAAATTAGCACTCTGGGCGAAATGCTTAAAGACATTTCGTCCGTCTTTACGTTCTGAGTTCAAATTACACAGTGGTCGACTTTGCCTTTCATCCTTTCGGGATCGATAAATTAAGTACCAGTAAAGCACTGAGGTTAATGTAATCGACTCATCCCTCACCCCAAATTCCAGGCCTTGTGCCTTTAGTAGAAAGGGGACTATTATTGCAGGTGCTGGTGGTAGTAGTAGAAGTGACAATGCTAGTGGTGGTGCTGGTGATGTTTGTGGTGGTGGTGGTGGTGGTAGCAGTGGTTTTGGTGATAGTGG